>NC_068999.1:38357861-38360361 GCF_001194135.2 Octopus bimaculoides | reverse complement strand
AACTTCTGCTGCATTATGTAATATCCATGTGATAATCTATTTTGGAGAAGTAGTCAGAAATGAATTAATAACTACTTCACGAATAGAACAGAGTTTAAAAGGAGAACTTTTCGAAAAGGAAATGGGTTTTTTCAGATCACTTTTCAATCCTTGCAATGTTTATTATGTTTGTGGCGTAGTTAAGAAGTTTGTTCTTGCTTCGTAGTCTCTTGGTTTCTAGTTCAATTGCCACGTGCAGCAATTGACTGCAATCATAGTTTCATTTTTGCACAGCAGTGATAGAGACTAGGTGGACGAATACTACGCAGATCTCCTTTCGATGGACACTACTCCACCTCTTATTTTCTTTCTTTTTTCTTTTTGTTTAAGACCACGGACTGATCTCTGTGTGCCACTAACCTTTTTCATATAACATCCTTATCAAAATATACTGCCTTTGCTTTTATTTAATTTTGATAATACTACTAATAATAATAATAATGATGATGATAATAATAAATGTAGGAAACACACACAAACACACACACACAACAGCTTTTTTCAGTTTCATAAAGCTTGATTAGCCTGGGTCTATAACAGAAGACATTCGTCCAAGGTGTCACGATGTAGGATTGAACTTAAAACAATGTATTTGGGAAGCAAACTTCATAACCATATAACGATGCCTGCAACATAACTAAATATCACAAAGAAATTCTCCCCCACCACACCCCCACTCTTCCAGACCACCACAGCAAACCATTTGTCAATCATACATTTAGCACTTCGCTTAATGTAGGGCTAACGTCTGAGGGTTAAGTGTCACGGCCTTTAGACATGGTGCAGTACTAAGCTGTGAAGTGTTTTATGAACCGTTTACTGTTTTTTGAGACATGACCTTTGACCAGCAAGTCAACAACCAGTTGACTCAATCAAAATATACGTTTCATGTGGTTTTCATTCCCTTGACAAGACGAAGACAATTTATTTCTAACATAACCAAAGCTTCCTGTCAGATTTCATAGAAAATTAATAATTCAGTAATAGTTTTCACAACTCTTAACACAGCTTCATTGTTTTTGCTTAAAACTTGGCAGATGCAAAGCTACAGTATAATGAGAAAAGTCTGTTGATTTGCCAGAGATTATTATTATTATTATTATTGTTGTTGTTGTTGCTGTTAAGACAAAGGTGGTGAACTGGCAGAATCAGTAGAATGTTGAAAAAAATAAGGTATTCTTTTGATTATGGTCAGAGTTCAAATCCTGCTCCTATAACTTCAGTTTTCACTTTTTTCGATGTGGGTAAATTAAGTACCAGTTATGTGTTTAGGTCAATGTAATCAGCTAACCCTCCTGCCCTCAAAACAGTTGGTCTCATGTCTAAAACCACAATTCATTATTATTATTATTATTATTGCAATGAGCAGTAGAATTGTTAGCATACCAAACAAAATGCTTAGCAGCATTTCAACTGTTTTTACATTCTGAGTTCAAATGCTGCTGAGGTCACCTTTGCCTTGCATTCTATCAGGGGTGATGAAATAAGTACCAGGGTTGATATAATTGGCTACCCACAATTTCCTCAAAGTCTGCTGGCTCGGTGCCAAAATTTGAAAGTGAGGAGTTGATAGAATCTTTAGTGATTTGGACAAAAATACTTCGTGGCATTTCTTTTGGTATTTTACGTTACAAGTTCTAATCTCATCAAGGCCAACATTGTCTTTTGTCCTTTCAGAATCAATAAAATAAAGTATTCTCAAGAACTAGAGTCAAAGGAATTGGCTTGCCCCTCCCATCAAATGGTTGAACTTGGGCCAAAATTGAAATTATTATAATTGTTATTGATGTTAATTGTTGTGTGAACGATCATGTTTTGTAGTGTTCTTCTTAGTGTTCTTCTTGAATAGAAATAATTCTTCCTCTTAATTAGGCAGGCTTTGGTGGCATGGTTAAAGAGCCTGCTTTGCAGCCATGTGATTTCAGGTTCAGTTCCACTGTGCAACAGCCATAGGAAATGTCTTCTATAACACTCCTCGGTTGACAAATGCCTTTGCCAGATGGAAACTGTTTAGAAGCTTGTAGTGTGTGCATGTATGTAAGTGTGTATGTGTGCTGGTCTGACTCCACCACCATCCATTTTCGTTCATTTACATCACCATAACTCAATAGTTTGGCAAAAGAGAATGATAGACGTTAAGCTCCAGACTTAAAAACTATGTACTCGAGCTGATCTGTTCAACTAAAGCCCTTTAAGGTGGTGCCCCAGCATGGCCCCAGTCCAATGACTGAAACAAGTAGGAGATAAAAGATATATCGGTTTGTGTCTCTTGGTGTTCAGCTGAGAAGCTTTTCACAGATATTGACTATTACCACATAACAAGTATTGCGTTTGTCTTAGACAATTGTATTAAATTATGTGGCAACACTAGCACAAAAGATATATCTGAAAATTATAGGTTTATCTATAAATTTGAAATTTAGAAAAGATATATATATATATATATATATATATATATATA
>NC_068999.1:38353829-38357536 GCF_001194135.2 Octopus bimaculoides | reverse complement strand
TATATATATATATATATATATATATATATATATATATATATGTGTGTGTATATGCGTGTGTGTGTGTGTGTGTGCGTATATGTATATGGTAGTTTTTTATATTATTTTGCTAAAATTACGAGACACCATATTATGCTTAATGACAAATTGGTATTAAATTCTAAGATAAAGGGATTTATTTTTTTTTTAAATAAGGAAAATGATTTATCTTCATTTTTTCTTTTTGAACAAATTTCAAATAAAGAGCGATATAACAACAGACCATTAAATGTCTTATTCTTTCCTTATATTGCATATATGTGTGTATAAAATATATATATATGTATTATACATACAGAGCTCTATAGACATATGCACATTATATAATATATATTTATTATACGTACATACATAAAGGCAGAAACGTACACATGTATAGCTATATATTGTATGCACACACACACACACAATATACATATATATACGTATACATTTATTCATGCTTATAAACATATACACGCAAATAAGTACACGCGTGCCCATATATATACATGTATGTGTGTGTGTATACACTCATGTACACAGATATATACAAGGATGGTAACATACATATGTTTGTCTTATGTGTGTATGATGTAGGCATCTCTGTTGTTTCCCTAATAACCAGTCGTATTGTTTCGATTGATTCAGCTTACATCGACAACAATCATGGCAATTCTCACAAAAGGATTTTTTCTTCCTCCCCACATGTCTCTTATCAATTATATTCTTTGCCTCATTCAAAGAATTGCAGTTTGCTTTTGTGAAGGCAATTATTGCTCCTCCTCCTCTTTTTCCTGTTCTTTGAGAAACCCTTGCAGTCATCGGAATTATACTTCTGTGTATATATTCATGGTCAACAGAGTTGTCTGTGGCATGTTCAATGGAGGGTGAGTGGTTACAAACACACACACACACACACACACATTGTAGTTAGAAGTGTGAACTGACAATGGTTGGAGATGAAACATTCTGTAGCACCACCAATCCAAGAGACCACAGTATTCTTGGAATGGTATAAGCATCAGCAAATAATAGCAAGTGCAACGGTAGTAGTATTGGTGAGGGATGGTTGTGTTGTTAGATGAGGCGTCTGTTTTAGGCACAAGGCCAGACATTTTGAGGGAAGGAAGAGGGTTAGTCAATACCATAAGGAGGGAGGAAGGAATTTAAACCATGTTTCGTGGTCTGCTACCACAACAGCTCCTTTATAGGATCCAGTTAGCTCAAGACATCATCAGGAGGAACCACGTCCGGTTTTGGCCCCTACTCCTCTACCGTTTTGACGTGGCGGGGCCACCCCCTTTCGGAGGTGTCTTCAGCTCTGGTGTTGGGTGCATGTCTTCTTTCCCTGTTTGTGACTGTTCTAATTCAACTGTGGAATGTCTCTCGCTATGGTTATTTTCCAGGAGGTTCTGGCTACACGTCTTACGGTTCATCAACCCGCGTTGTTGAATTACTTTCTTCCGACATACCTTCCCTTGGTGGATTAGGATCCAGTTTGCTGAAGACATCATCAGGAGGAACCATGTCCGGTTTCGGCCCCTACTCCTCTACCGTTTTGACGTGGCAGCCCCCCCCCTTTCAGAGGTGTCTTCAGCTCTGGTGTTGGGTGCATGTCTTCTTTCTTCTATTCCCTGGCCTCTTCGATGCAGCATCAACGAGTGTCAGCGTCCGACTGATTGTCATGTCAGATTCCCCATTTTATACCTGCTGCTAGGCTCCAGCAGGCTGCCCCAGCAAGTTCACTAATTAATTTTTTTCCAGGTGGAAATCAATGACCGCAGCAGTTTACATGGCTTCCAAATTTATATCTGTGGAAAACATCAACAACCCTCTAGATATTTCTTTTCCATGCTCATTGTTGTTACCCAACGTTACTAATTTCTCGTCTCTCTATCCTTCAACTCCATTTTATTTACTGGAGTGCTTGAAATTCTGAAAATTATTTTCAGTTCTATTAAGGAGTGGAATGGATAATTTCCTGTAAATCAAACTGCTGCAAGGTCCCAGCAGACAAAATGTAAAGGGTGTGGCCCCAGAGGTTGGAGACGAAGATATGCAAGAAGTGCCACTCAGATGCACTTGCGGATAACCGTCTCTACCCTGAAAGCAGTGAGCAGAGACATGGTCTGGAGGCTGAGAACACCAGAGGTCTCCACTGCCACAGACTCAACCCCATACCTGTCACCCTTTTTGATATCAACTTATCTGAGACTGCCCCTAGTTTTATGACACAATCTGCCACTTTTAAAAGGATCTAAATTAAAACATTTCATCAAAATTTCACATTATGTTCCAAAGTGCTGCTTAATAATGATCAAGTTAATTAACTAAATTCTTCATTATTTTCAAAACTACTTCAAATAAAGGCAGTGTACCAACTGAGAAATATGGTTAAAAAGGTCAACAGATGCAAAAGAAAAGCTTATCACTCTGGCACCGCTCAGCAACAGAGGAGAGTGAAGAAGCCAACAGTAGAGAGACAGTCTCCATTGCTAATTGATCCAGAAGCCTCTGGTTCTCAATATCAGCTACATGGAATGGCAGGTGGAATGTCTGCTGTGTTCGTCTGACATTAAATTCATCGCAGGCAAACCTCTGTTCATTCGTGTGGATAGGTTTCTTAATTGTTCTGGTGTTTCACCAGTTCTGTCAGTGTTGGACAAGAACAAACAAACAAAACATTCTGAGCAACACTGAACACATTCACACACGACCATGTGTACACATGCATAAGCATATATATAATATATATATATATATATATATATATATATATGTGTGTGTGTGTGTGTGCAGAAATATATACAAGCACATAGACATGCATAAGCATATATATGTATGTATAGGCACAGACATACACACAAGGACACACATACACAAGCATATTCAGCACACACACACACCTGCACACATATATATGTTCATAAGTATCTACACCCATACACATACATACAGACACACCAGCACATTGACAGGTGCAAGTAGGAGTGTGTGAGTGCACGCGCGCACGACCATGCTTAGTGAATCACACACGGAAATACACATGCAGGCTTGAAACTCATACACACTTGCATGTGTGCACAAAGATGCATGTATACTCATTAGACAAACAAATAATCACACACACACAAAAAAGAATATTAAAAATTATCACAAATAGTTTCAGAAGCACACACACACACACACACACACACACACACACACACACAGAATCAGGCATGAGTGCACATACGCTCACAGACATCCTAGCATGTATACACAGTGAAACACACTTAATGCTCATGTATACAAATATACCCCCACCTCACACACACACAATCATACACGCAACACTCACACACACATGAAGCACAAAGACACACGCAGCCTCCAGAGTCTTCACACAAGCATACATCTATGCAGACACATGCACACACACACACACTCAACAAACTGATGCATGCACACATACATACAAATACACAAATATGTTCATAGACACAGACTTCAGCATGCACACACACACACACACACACACACACACACACACACACACATTCAAACGAATGGCCATTTATGTTTTTGTTTTTTGTTTCACTTTATTTAACTGCGTTGGTGTCTCCTCACGACGACATCGCATAAAATGGTGGGAAGTGTATAATTTTATGTGGTTAATGAGATCGTCTTAATTACAATGCATTGGT
>NC_068999.1:38347298-38351421 GCF_001194135.2 Octopus bimaculoides | reverse complement strand
ACTATTATTATTATTATTATTATCATTATTACTATTACCATCATTATTATTATTATTATTATCATTATTACTATTACCATTATTATTATTATTATTATCATTATTACTATTACCATTATCATCATTATTATTATTATTATCATTATTACTATTACCATTATCATCATTATTATTATTATTATTATTATTATTATTATTATTATTATTATTAAGTACCTGTTACGCACTGGGGTTGATATAATCGACTTAATCCCTGTCTGTCCTAGTTTGTCCCCTCTATGTTTAGCCCCCTGTGGGCAATAAAGAAATAATAATTATTATTATTATTATGTCAGCCATAGACTTGTGTGAGTTAATTGCTAAAACTTTACCATGTGGCTCACTTTAAAAAACATCAGCAATGACAGCATCATCATCATCGTCGTCATCATCATCAAGTGTTTGCAATTATGCAGATGCTTTTAACAAATCGTCATCCTCATTGTCATCATTGTCACCATGCTCACCACAATTTGTCTTGCGACCACTATCATCGCCATCACTGTCATCAAAATCACCATCGTCACTACCGTCTCACCATCCTCAACCTCACCTTTGTCAGCATTACACTACTTGGCAATTTTTCTGGATACCCTCCAATCTGTGCACACAGTCTTCTTTTTCACATTTGGATTATTTTTGATTTGTTTTTATTTTTTTTTTCTGTTTTAAAGAAGACAACCTTCGTTGACAATGGAAACAATATTTATATAAAGGTAAAAAAATATAGAAAAGAGAATGGATAATGTTAGAATTATGTGTGTGCGTGTGTGTATCGCACAATACACTGTAAATCAGAGAAACTGAAATATAATTAAATATTGTGAAACCTCATTGTGGATTAAATAAAAATGTAAATACATTGCCTGTTATAGTTGTCATTAACATTTAATATCCATATTCCATGTTGGCATGAGTTAGATGGTTCATCAGGATTGGACATGTTTTAGGATTGCATTCTACTCCAACGTCTGCTAGGTATAATTTCTATAACTGGAGGCTTTTACCAATGCCAATCCCATTACGGTGTAATGGATGCTTTCTTTTCAAAATACCACCACTAGAGAGGTTGCCATGTAGCTTGCAAGACTAAAATACTTTTGGAAACAATTCAAACTTTGTGCGAGTTCATACCTCGTAGAATTCAGGCAGTAATTACTGCCAAAAGTGGTCCTACCTAATATTAAGATAAATTTGTTCAAAATTTTAAGGTGCTTCCATTATTTTGTCCAACCCCTGTATATATACATATATATAAATTTATTTATTTATATTTATCTTTTTACAATCTCCTTAAAGACAAGTCAGACAGTTGCAACCAATGGTGCCCTTTCTGAGGGCACTAAAATCCTAAGTGGTGCCCCCCAGGGAACTGTTCTGGGGCCATTAATGGTATTGAACTAGCATGTCCTTGCATGAAACCATCCCTCCATGAGGTTAATACAACCTCTAATCAAGTGTGTGTGTGTGTGTGTGTGTGCTGCTGCTTTGTTACTGTTATGTTCTGAATTACAGGTGTTGGTGATAATTGAGCTTTGAGTAATGACCGAGCTCCACATTCATTCTGTTTCTGTATTTGGGTTTTAAAAAAAGCAAGAGGTTGGTCATGAATGGATTCTCATAGATTACTTGGTTGCCCAGTGCAGACTGAAGGGAGACTGTACGTGGTCGATTGACTTGTTGGAAATAGCAGTCAACTGTCTCCTTGAATCATATCTGACTGACCATAACTAGAATGCTTGTAGTCATAGATCTACTTGAAACAAGGTTGTCTGAGGCCTTAAGAACAGCAACACTAAAACATGTAGTCCTAGATACTCTATAACAACAACATCAACAACATTAGTAATCAACCATATTAATAAAAAATAGAAAGATATAGCAACTTACATTAACTTTCGATTCATCCAAACGTTTATATTTCTGAAAAGTCATGAAGTCTTCATCTTTTTCAGCTGTCAATGACAACCATTCTTCCAGTTTAGTTTTGTTGATGTTTAGAACTGTCCGGAACTTGTCAATCTCCTCACCAAGTTTGAATCTAAGATTCTGAAAAATGAAAGGAAATAAACTGAGTATGGATATCTAGAGAGAAAATCAACAATTGTGAATGTAACATAAAAATTACAAGAGGAGTTTACAGTGAACTCAATTCCTATATTGAGCTGGACAAAGAACTGAAGCACCATAAATAGCAAACAATTTCAGACAAGTTCTTTGTCTCTCAAGTAGAAGTTGATGATGACCTTAAAATGGAAGATAGTGTCCCTTATCTTTCCAATAATTCTCATTTCACCCCTCTTCATACTGTTGCCATCATCTTTTCTGACTAGAATGTATTGTACTGTGTATGTTCATAAGCTGTTATTTTGTTGCATTCTTTGTTCTTTTTATTGTTTTAATTTCATAAAATATTCATCAGCCTGCCTTATTACAGAAGCCTAGCACAATGAATTCAGTTAATTTGGTTGACTGAACCAATGAGCTAGGCTTCTGTGAAAAGCCTACAAAACTTTGTCACATGGGACTATATAAAACTGTTTCAAATAATAAATATATGTGACTCCTGTTAAGCACATTAATAAATCGTTTTTAATCAGTAGCTAGGCTCAGTTGTAGTGAACAAGAATTTTTAGATGACAATATTGAAATCTCAACGATTTCATCTTTGGTGCCTTTTCTTTGATAGACTTTGTCTATAGATAGTGTGCCTGCTTGCTAGTTAGTGATCTTGGTATAGATAAAGCCAACTCACCAGTCAGTTTTGACTATGGAATCAGGCTACTTGTGGCTATTCTCATTGTGGACACACAATAACTGACTGTCTTGGTTTTTCCATCGTTTGTCACAATGAAAAGATTTTTGTTAACAATGATAAATATTTTGTGTTTGAAACTTGACGTAGACTTTTGTTGTTCTCCAACGAAACCAAAATATTCTACTCTTATATATGTATGTATATACGAATATGGAACTATGTACATGTATTATATATATAGATATATCTTTATATATGTAAATGGGAATATCAAATATGTACAATGTGAGTATATAGGTGTGAGCATAAGGACCTATTTCTGTACCAATTTGAGTATGTATGTGAGTATTCTACAAGTGCATATATGTGTGTGAGTGTATGAAATTGAGTCAATAAAAATGAAGTTTCCAATTTCCAATTTCCAGTAAATGTGACAAAACCAACTCTAGTAATGAGTTCTCTTCTTATTAAAACTGATTTATCGTATACATACATATGTGTATATACAATTATATATACACTCACACATATGTATACACACATATCTGTATGCATACATAAATACATACACAAATATAAGTACATGCATACACATAATATTATTCTGAAGTTATCTCTAAAATATAGAACAGTATGGTGGCACTGACAACGGTTTCAATAACATGTGTTGTGGTAGGAATGATGAGCCTTACAAATGAGATCGCAAAGGACCAAGGTATGTGGCACATTACTGTACTCAAGAAGGCCCATCCACAACAACAAAATTGATATCCTAAGACCAAAGTGCAGTATAAAAAAAGTACACTCTGTAAAATGGTTGGCATTAGGAAGGACATCCAGTCATAGAAACCAATCCAAAACAAACTATGGAATCAGGTGTTGCTCTTGGCCTTGCCAGTCTGTCAAGCTGTCCAACCCATGCCAGCATGGAAAAATGGACGCTAAATGATGATAATGATGAATGTTCTAAAATTATCAAGCTGCTGTTTGGGACATGAAAATCTGATGGAAGGTTTCAATTTAGATAACTTTTAAAATAGGAATTTTTGTGTCATGGGACCAGGAATGATGTCAGTCGGGTTGATATTGAAAGGATGAACCCTTTTCATAGTAGTTGCAGTAGTGATATTAATGGTGGTAGTCATGGTGGGAGGGGTGATGATATTAGTGGCTCTTTAAGGCAATGTTGGTGGTGGTGTTGGTACTGGTAGCAGCAGTTGAGGTAGTTGTTGCTGTGATAGTAGTTGTGTATATAACATTATAGTGACAGTGGTGGTGGCAGTAGTGGTGGTGGTGGTGGTGGTGGTGGTGGTGGTGGCGGATTAG
>NC_068999.1:38343415-38346675 GCF_001194135.2 Octopus bimaculoides | reverse complement strand
GAGACGAAAAGAAAAAAAAAACAGGAAGAAAGAAATAAATATCTTCAAGACAAAGGGGTGGAAAGGAAAATAGGGGAGGGGAAGAAATATAGATAAATAAATAAATAAATAATTCTTATCATGACAATAAAAGAGAAAACAAAATTCTAGAAAGAAAACAAAAATAACATCAATATCTAATTTTCCTTACTTCATTTCAAAGTTGTCTTTTTTTTAATTCCGTTAAATTTGTAAAAAAAATTTTATTTCATACTTTATATTTGTTTATATTTTATTTCTTGACGATGTATTTTTTATGAAACTTGAAATCTATTGAAAGAACAGCTAATGGTTCCGTTAGTGTTTTTTGTAACCCTGATCGACTGACAACTAGTGATAGGTTCCACTCAAAGCCAAAACATGTTTACCAGTCAATGACTCACTTGAGGAGGGTAATGCACATTTTATTGTGTTTCTTTTCTAATTATTTATACATAATATATATTTTTAAATTTTGATAGTTTCTTTTGTCAAAGTAATTTTTTCAATCGTGTGGTTTCAGATTCAATCCAACTGTGTGATACCTAGGGCAAGTGTTTTCTTTTATAGCCCTGGGCAGACAAAAATCTTGTCTGTGGACTTCAAAGATGGAAAATGGAAGAAACTTGTCTGGATTGTTACACATTGTCCTCAGATCAAGATGATTTTCAAATAATTTATTTTAATGAATAAAATAAAAATTAGAAAAATGGTGGATTCGTTTAATTTATTCATTGGATTCGCATTTGTTTAGAAGAAGTAAGATATGTGTTGGAGGATTTATGATTTAGTAGGATACCATACTAGAATGGGAAAGGGATTTTTATTTAACCAAGAGATATTCCTTAAGAAAAGAGCAAAATGGAAGAAAAAATTCCTGGCTGATCTCTTCCTTTAAAACTAAAATTCTTCCTTACTTGAATCCATGAGAAAGCCAAACCCATGATTATTGCAAATACGAAATTTATTTGTTCAATTAGTTTCCATTTACACACACACACAATTTTGCCGAGGTCAACTTTGCCCTTCATCCTTTCAGAGTTACTAAGGTAAAAAGTACCAGTCAGGTGCCAGAATCGATGTAATCAAATGACTTTCACCCGCAAATCGCTGGCCTTGTGCCAATACAATACATAGAAACAACAAATAAACTGGCAGACAGACAGGTAGGTAGATATAAAGATAGATAGATAGATAGATAGAGAGAGAGAGAGAGAGAGAGATAGGAGTGTGTGTGTGAGTGGGTTTGTAGAATTAAATGCTTACCACAGTTAGTCGTCACACAGTTAGTGAAGTTATGTCAATGCCAAACCAATGTTAGACAAGGCTGTGTATACATTCAGAGGTGATGTCTTGCTAATAATTATTGAAGCATCATGACAGCGCAGTGAATCATGATGTCATAAGAGAAATGTATCAAAAGTTTTCAAATGTAAAATATAGAGCAAAAAAGGGGGGGAAAATATCAAATATATTTTCCTATTCCCCATTTTGATATTCTGCTTTGAAAATCCTGATTGCAATGACATCATAATACTACAATCACACACACACACACACACACGTGCACACACACACACTCACACACACATACGCACGCACGCACGCACGCACGCACACACGCGCACACTAATTTGACGGCTTTAATGTGGTTACTTGTCCTGATAGAAATAACAGGCAGGTTTCCTTCAAATCATCCAGAAGAACTTGATAATGATGTAAGCAGAACAAAGGAGGGGTGGGAAATCGATTATATCGACCCCAGGACCCGATGATTGCTACTTCATTTTAAGAAGATGAAAACCTGAGCAGGATTTGAACTCAAAATGGTCATTGCTTTAAAAGTAGTAGTGGCAGAGCTGCAGCAGCAGCAGTAGTAGTAGTAGTAATATTAGTAGGAAACATTCTTATAGTTTTGAGGGGAGGGGGAAGAACCCTAGCATTCTAATGGTGTTTGTTAACCTTGGAAAGATGAAAGGCAAAGTTGATGATGATAACAACTAACTATACAATGAAGTAAAGAGACCAGATATGATTACAGACAACAAATCGACCCCAGGAACTTTTGACTAAGTTTGGCACTTATTCTATAGGTCACTTTTGCTGAGCAGTTAAAAGGGCATAAACAAACCAACACCAGTTGCCAAGCAAGAGCGAGAGGCAAACACAAATACAAACACACAAACACACATATACCACATGGTTTCTACCAAATTCACTGACAAGGAATTGGTCAGGCCAGGGCTGTAGCAAAAGACATTTGCTCAAAGTGTTGATCAGAAGGAGTGATCCTGATTCCACACAGCTGCAAAGCAACCTTCTTAACCACCCAGTCATGTGACAAAACAAATGCAAAATTGATTTTCTGCTCCAAAGAAAAAAAAAAAAATGCTGAACATTGTTAAAGTAACTAAATGAGAAATGATGCTGCCGATATAGAGAGGACAATTACAAGAGGTTCTCCTGAGAAAGCATCTGAGCTCATGAACTACAAAACACAAGAAACAAAAAGCCTTTAACTAAACAACCATTTTACCTCTATACATAAAATTAGCAAATCATTAATTACAAATATTACAAAAGTTAAAGAGAAAACTAAATTAACGTAGTAAGAAGCAACAAACTTAAACTATAATGAAGCAACTTCAAACTGAAATTAAAAAAAAAAAAGGAGGAAAAAAGACATGTTTTTAGGAACAGAGCGACTTAATTGTTCATAACTGTCAAATTGATTTCTTTATGAAATAGAGAGATATTAAAGGCCAACACTTCAAATTGATTTTACACAAACTGTCGCAGCCAAAAGAAATAATTAGGTTTTAGTTTCAAATTATCAACTTGTTAACCATCAAGTTAAATCAATAGAAATAAGTATAAATACATAACATACAGCATACACACACACATATTTATTGATATGTATAAACATGTGTACACACATTAACATATATACTCAAGCCATGCCAGCATGGAAAACAGACGTATGATGATGATGATGATGATGATGATAGAGAGAGAGAGAGATGCACAAATATATATATATATATATATATATATATATATGTACATACAGACATGCTTTAATTATATACTCACATATGTATGTACAGCCGTTGCCAGTACCGCCTGACTGGCCTTCGTGCGAGTGACACGTAAAAGCACCCACTACACTCTCTGAGTGGTTGGCATTAGGAAGGGCATCCAGCTGTAGAAACTCTGCCAAATCAGATTGGAGGCTGGTG
>NC_068999.1:38342566-38343405 GCF_001194135.2 Octopus bimaculoides | reverse complement strand
CATCCAGCTGTAGAAACTCTGCCAAATCAGATTGGAGGCTGGTGTTGCCATCTGGTTTCACCAGTCTTCAGTCAAATCGTCCAACCCATGCTAGCATGGAAGGCGGACGTTAAACGATGATGATGATGATTATATATACATATACATATGGATGCACAAGTACATGCACAACACACAACCAAAACCTGAGCTCAGCAGTGGGTTTCTTCCTTCGCCCCAGAATCCAGTGTAGTACGACAAGGAACATCAACCTTGGGATAGGCAAGGTTGCAGAATATGTATTATATTAGAAACAATTATGATACACAGAAATCAAGTAGTTCATTCCCAACCACATGGTTCCAGGTTCAGTCCCACTGCATGGCACCTTGGGCAAGTGTCTTCTACTATAGCCCTGGGCCGACCAAAGTCTTGCAAGTGGATTTGCTAAATGCATACTGAAAGAAGCTCGTTGTATGTGTGTGTGTCTTTGTGTTTTTCTACCATTTGACAACCAGTCTTGGTGTGTTTATGTCTCTGTTTCTTAGCGCTTCAGCCCCCCAAAAAAAGACCTATAGAATAAGTACGAGGCTTACAAAACAAAAATGTGGTGCCATAGCATGGCTGCAGTCTAATGACTTACACAATTGAATGATAAAAGGAATACGCAGAAATATATCTCAAATGCAAACCTAACAATAAATAGCAGTACACAAACAATCAAGCACAATCCTCTTCAGGAAGAAGGACGTTTACATTAGACATCATGCATGGCCATCCCTCTGACAATCTCTCTGCTATATGCTATATGCTCTCTCTCTCTCTCTCTCTCTCTCTCTCTCTCTCTCTCTCTCTCTCTC
>NC_068999.1:38341518-38342494 GCF_001194135.2 Octopus bimaculoides | reverse complement strand
ATATATAGATCTGTTATTTTATCCTGTTACCTCTCTAATTGCCCTGCTACATTGTGAGGCTCTGCGTTTCAACCTCCAACCTTTCTTCACGAAATCTTTCTTTCTCACTCAGATTTCATAACTCCCTTCTTCTTCATTCGCTAATTGCCTCACTGCCAGCTTCATCAACATTCTTGCTACTGACTGATAAATATTTCTCTCGTTCTCTCTCCATCCTACACCATCAGCCCTCACCCACGTCTATACATTTATCTGTCTAAATCCACCTGCTTTTATGATACTTTTATCTTGTTCTACTCTCAGCACTGTCACTACTTTCACATTCAGTATTCTCAAAATGTAACAGAAATGCTGAAACAACAAACAAGCAAATGTCATTTAGCCTTTTGCATAGAAGATAATTGTAATATCATAAAATAAAGAAGAATATGCTCGGATGTTCCTACTTAAGGCTTATTTCCTTTTCCATGCACAGTGTTGCAATCCTATTATATAAACTCACAACACTATCTTAATGTCTACACACAAATATACAACAGCATATATCTTAACTCAGTAATCATTATAAATAATGGATTAGATTTCAAATCTCTTTTCTCATTTTTATGACTAAAATAAAGCAATGATTTAAGCATTATGCTTTGTTGAAATATTCGCTGGTATTTAGTTTCAAAAAAGAAGACATTTGAAGAAAAGCAAAAATGAACAACGATGCTGACAACAATGGCAATAAACATGCGTATATGCAAACAACAAGTAAAAGTGACTATTCTTTGTTATAGATTTTAAAGATTAATACAACTTTTAATTTCTTTCACTTGAAATATAAATATAAGCTATTTTTGTCTGTTGCCCACTGCCAACCACCTCCATTCCTACTCACTCTCTTTTTCTTCCACAGGGTGAATGTGTGTGTAGATAGATATAGGTAGACAGATGCATACATATATATATATATATATATATATATATATAT
>NC_068999.1:38337280-38341508 GCF_001194135.2 Octopus bimaculoides | reverse complement strand
ATATATATATATATATATATATATATATATATACACACACATAGATAGATGCATGTGTGTATATATATATATATATGTATGTATGTATGTATTTTTAGTAGATAGATAGATAGATATACCAATATACTTGCATTTATATATATATAACCACATAGATAGAAAATACTCAGAAAACAACACAGGAATATAAACAATTATAAAATAAGTAAAACTTTTGTTGTTTATTTCTATCATTTTTGATTTTTAATTCTTGCTGTTTTTGTTGTTGATGTTGTTGTTGTTATGTCCCCCCTCCACCCCCACCCAATTTCTCACAGAATATCATATAAGCAGCATGAAAAGAGAAATTTCTTCATATTTTCACAAACGTTACTTTCTCATTAATAACTTAAAAAAGTTTTTTTATGCTGAAGGAAATGTCTGTTTTACACACGCATAGTATGTATGTGTGTATGTATGTGTACATATGCATGTATATATATATATATGCACATACACACCCAAACACATGCACATGTATATATAAACACATGCATGTATATGCACACACATGTATGTCTACTCATGCACATGCATATACATTTCCATGCAAAGTGAGTCAGATGAAGAGGTTGGTGGTGGCATTGGTTTGGTTCTTTTTATTCTCTAAAGAATTGTAAAAGATTCTTATCAAATTTATGTAAAGAGAAAGAAGTTTCAGAAATAAGTTTATTTGTACACACAAGTTAGAAATGAAGTGTGTGTGTGTGTGTGTGTGTGTGTGTTTTATTATCAAATTCCAGTTAATAAATATGCATACATATGTAGCATTTCCTTCCCAATATTTTGAAATGCTGTTTAAAGCAATAATTTTAGTATTTTACAAAATTCCATAAGAAACCAAAAAAAAAAACAAAAAAAGCTGCATGTTTCCAGACAAGAGAAAACAGCTCACCCACCTCACCACCACCACCACCACCACCACCACCATCTCACACAAATTGCTTTGGAATATAACTTTTCCTTTTGTTTTATTTTAACTCTCATTATAGAGAATCGGTAATTTGCTCAGACCAGAGTTGCAGTTGTTGAATTCTGGGTAATTCTTCATATTTGATTCACCTGTGACCATTTTTTGTCTTTGCTTTTCAGATGCAGAGCATCCAATATAGGAACAGTATGGCTGGATGATTAGGTCCCTAGTTCAATCCTGCAGTACAACATTTTGGCCTTGGACCAACTTAAACCAATACAAAGGAAACTGAGAAGGAAGGAACTGGATAGAACTGGATAGAAGCCCATCTCATTTGAGTTGGACCTGTGATTTAAAGTGTATGGAAACACACACATGCACGCACACACACACACACACACACACACACTCTCTCTCGCTCCACTACATTTTTATTACAGATACACATTTAACATTTAACTATAGATTTAGCAAAATGTTTATCAGCCAAACCATCTAACTTTTACAATATTTAAATATTATTCATGAAATCACCAAGAATTTCTGATTCTTTATGACTGATAAAATAAAATAGCAAAATAATATTTTAGTTTCTCTCTCTCTATCTGATCATCTTCAACAGAATTTCCTTCTGGCCATCTACTGCTCCAACTACATGCTTACAACTTTGTTACTTTTCTCCAAATTCTCTCTCTCTCTCTCTCTCTCTGAGAGAATGTGCATGTTAAGTGCACGTGTACGCTAGTGTGTGTAGTCATTACATCCTGATTGTTGATGCTTCCTTGAGTCAGTTTTGCATTTCATTCATTTGCATTTCATTCATTACAGTTGAGACCATGGGGTACTTTGAGCAATACCAAATATCAATAGTGGAAATAGCATGTTTCGCTGTTGCTCTGCCAACCTTTGATCTCCTAAGATCAGCAAACTCATCCTAAAGAATGCAGAGGAGGGTTCACTGGAACTGAGTAGGATCTTGATTGTGAAATATGAATAGCAAAATGAATAAGTCAGCTGGAAGTATTCTGTTTTTAGAATGACAGGCTTCCAATTTTCCATCCTGTCTTCAATTTTCCCTAAAGCAGGAGAGACTTGAGCAATTATTTTTATCACTCTCTTGAAGTGCTAGCTCATGTCACTGAAGGAAAGGGGTGACACCGCATCATTTTCCCCTTTAAAGATATACGGTTGTGAACACTGTCAGTGTAACAATAAGAAATGAATGTGTGTTGTTACCTCAGTAACAATGAATTGAATGGATGAAAGGAAAGCCATTGATTTTGGTTCATCACATTGTTATTGTTAAGAGATTACATTGGACATGACCATCCAGTGGGGGAGCAAAAGAGTGTTTATATGTAAATGAGAGAAAGATCTAGATTGAGAGGAAAAGAGAAGGAGGGGTTAGAAATGAACAGCAGTGTTTGCTGCCAGTCAGTGACAATTTCGATAATTTGTCTTCAAGACGGTTCACATTGGCATATCTGCTTGAACAACAACTGATATCACCTAACTTAATGCATGATTGCATCCATCCTCTGCAAGATCGCTCATCCGGCTTGTTTCCTTGTTGGTTCTAAGGTCTTTTAGACTACAAAACAAATCTAATTGAGAAGATTTATGGTGACATCATTATTTGAAAGTTAGATTTTTCTTACCATTTCCTGATCAGAAACAGCAAGTCCCTGGTTCAAATCATAGCATAGACCTGCTACACCAGTTGGCTCTAAAGAATATCCTTCATCATACACAAAACAGTGCCAATCAGTCAATTACTGCAGTGTATTCGGTAGCTTTAACACTTCCCTTAAAATCCTATCCTTTCCTGCAAGTGCTAAAAATCTATTTTTCACAGGAATTCTTTAGAAATAATGTTTAGTCAACAATTTTCTATGAAGGGAAAAGAAAAAAAGGTGCAAAATTGTGATAATTTCTGAATATGCACATAGAAAATAGCTTCATTCTTAGCAACAAGTAAATTGAGAAAAGTTGACAAGTGCAATTAAAGAAGAAATTGAAATTTATTTTTAATGAAATTATTAACAATTATGGTTTCATTCCTGTCAATTTAGAATTCATGCCAAAATTTCTTACTGCAATTTTTCCTATATTCCTTTCAATTAAATTTCTCTCATTTATTCATCATTAACTGCTGAAGGTAAATTATTAAATATTTTAAATGCCATTTTACAAATGCAATGCATATTCACTGCAGATTATGAAACTTAATATTCTTTTATACCGTTTTTAATTAATTAGCTTCTGTAAATGAAAGGTACAGTGCTCAGCCCTTTCAGAATGGTATGGGGTCGACTGCTAGGTGGGTAAGTTGGCAGGTAAAGAATAGACAGGTAGATTGGTTAGTAGTTATGTAGGTAGGTAGGTAGATAGGTGTGTATGCATACAGGTGGATAAGATGGTAGATAGGTATTATGTATGCATGCATGTATGTATGTTGGTAAGCAGGTAGATAGGTAGGTAAGAAGGTAGGCAGGCACACGGGTAGGTGTGTAAGGGTAGATAGGAATGTAGGTCCAGGAGGTTGATTAATACAAAGGATTTACTTTTACAAAAAGGATATTTGTGGTAAAATTTCAGCAAGTGGAAATTTTACAGGTGGATGTTATTCTGAAGAATGAATGACCAGATTATGAGAACAAACCTAAGAAAAAAATGTTATATTTAACATATTTATTTATAGACCAATAAATTATTTTTACTCAATAGAACAACCAGATCTTACAACTTTGGCCCCTAAATATCATAAATCATTTCTTTCTATATCACTCTCATGTAAACTTCTTAAGAAATTTATTTTAATAATAAATTCTTTCCAGTTATCGATCAGGATACAACCAAAATGTACAGGATACTCAACTCAAAAGGACCCTGCATCTACCGTTTATGCTTGGGTAAAATATATTTATTTTTTTCTTTTCAAAAACTGTGAGACATTAACAATCATAATATCAAAGAGGAAATAATACAGTTAATTGTTTTCTGTAAAATATTTTAATTATATATCTTAATAATTAGTTTTCTTTTTATTTATTAAAAAAATACGCCTTATTACAATGATTTAAATTAAACTATCATATATTTCCCCAAAATATCCAACAATCATTCTTCAAATAATTACTGAAAATATATTATTTCGTCTGTTTTAATTAGTTATTGACTGTATCATTACTAATTAAAGTTATGTCAGCTATGAGCTACAGCTCAATTTTAATTTAAGGAATTGATGTTACTCTTTCATTATACAGTGTAAAAAAA
>NC_068999.1:38330777-38334565 GCF_001194135.2 Octopus bimaculoides | reverse complement strand
TATATATATATATATATGTATATGTATATATATATATATATATGTGTGTATATATATTATACTTACAAATACATAAATCATATGTGTGTGTGCACAGGCATATATTTTATTTTTAATATGTTTATGTATATACACATATAGAAATCATTTAACATCCATTTTCCATGCTGTCATAGGTAGGACCACATGCAAATACATATGTTTACATAAATACATACATATACACACACACACACATATATACTATGAGGATACTTAAACCTCTTATAGGGGTAGTTTTATCCAAGACACCCTGGTTTAATATATTAATGTTTGGTTGTTTTATAATGTATTAAATATATTATAAAACAACCAAACATTATTGATAATAAGGCATGTTTGTTTTACAATAAAGCGAGTTTACACTTTCATCTGCTTTGTCTGTTGGAGTATTTCAATTGATCAAAATGTAAACTCAATAATGTCCAGCAAAACCTCACCACTCTGTACATATCATGTTCATAGGGGTGAGGGAGTGCACAGTTCCTTGACACATAGTAACCAAATACCACTCAAAACACAATGTAATATCTTACAAAAGGGAAAAAATAAATTGGATGATGAATTATAATTTTCAAACTATTAAGTCTGTCTTTATTAGAGATAGAATACATTTATAACATTAACTACGCTTACATTCATTTTGATCAATTTCATCTTTGTTACATGGAGTTTTATTATTCCTGGATATGTAAAAGCTACAGAGACTACAGAGATGTGATACGGACCAAGAAAATTTATTTATAAGCAAAGAGTTGTAAATGCATTTATCCACTCATCTGTGCTGTGTACACATCCAAGAATAAGCTGACAAAAGTAGACCTAAATGGATCAAGACATTAAAGAAATATAGATATTCAAAGAACTTAAATCTCTAAGGGCAATGCTAATAGTATGGAAAATGGTAATCATTTTAACAATAAGTAATCTCAAGACAATACAAAATTGCATAACATAGTCTGGGATATAATATTTCTACAATGGATGGAATTAATGAAAAAATTGGATTATATCATTTATGGTGCTGTATTTCTGTTGTGCTTGCAGTGAGAGAAGTATATGGGCTGTTGTAGTCCATAGTATACTATCGCAGCCATGAATGATACAACGGAAGAAAGCAGGTGTTTTCAGGATTAAACAAGCACAAAGAGTAGAGAAATGTAATTTGTACATTTTCCCAATTTATTTAAAACTAAATATATGTATGTATGTATGTATAATATGCCTGTGTGTATATATATATACACACATATATGATCGTATATTTGCAAATCAAGGTGGAGAAAATAGTACTAAAATACTAAAGGCAGAGTAAATTACTGCTTATAAACATCTGAATGATCAACATTATATTAATGCTGACTTTTCCATGCTTGCATAGATCAGATGGAGTTCACTGTGGCAGATTTTCTATATCCAGATTCCCTTGCTATGGCCAACCTTCACCTGTTTCCAAGTGAGGTAATATTCAACCAACACCAGACGTGTTTCTGCAGGGTATCGGAAATAAATGACACTGCTTCTATGACAGTGACACTCGTTTACAACTATCACATGATGTCAAGAAGACAAATATACACTCACACACACATACACACAACAGGCTTCTTTCAATTTCCATCTACTAAATCCACTCAAAGCTTCTACTACAGCCCAAGGTCAGACCAAGGGTATAAAAGGAAACACTTTCCCAAGCAGCCATGCAGGAGGATTGAACCTGAAACTATGTAGTTTGGAAGCAAACTTATTAACCACAAAGCCATGCTTGCACCTTCCTTTCTAGGATGTGATTTGAGTAAGTTTGATTACTATTTCAAGCAAGTCTTACAACCTGACAGCATCATCATCTTATGACTCCTCTTGATATTTTTGTGATTTAGACTCCAAGTTAGCCCTGATCTCTCCATCCATGGCCATCATGTCATTTTGCCTACACATGAATATATTATCTGCATTTTCTTCCTTAAGGTTGCAGGATATAATTTGAGGGAGATTTGGCTACCATTTTGAACATTCCTTTGTTGGTAAGATGCAAAATAAAGAGCCATCATTCATTCAACTCACAAGAAATAACAGACAAATTTCCATTATAAATCACACAATACTGTCTGAAGAATACAGGACACGTTAGATAATGTAATCCGCGATACATTATGTGTGGAAAAACAAAAATGTGAAGGTTATGGTTCGAATGCTATTAATCAAAGAACTTGCCTAAATTCAAACAAGAACAACAACAGTATGAGGAATACAAACTATGATTCTCTCAGTTGGTCACAAGGAAACTCATTAATTCATTCCCATTCTCAACAATTATAGAGTTGTGATTATATTTGATTAACTACACACTGTGTCCTTGGTGTGCTTTGACAGTGTTCCTAGTGAAAAGAAATCTATGCAGCTAATAACTTCATTATCCAGTGCCTTCTTAATTTCAAGAAGCACATTGAGAAAAGGCTCCCAGATTACTATGTGATAGTGTACAAATGAATTGGAACGTATTCTACATTATTGTAATAATTGTTTAACATAGAATGCGCTGTAAGGATATTGTGCAATGTAAGTTATGTATTCGGTAATCAAATCTTTCATTGCTGCCGACCAGAACATTCTGTGGAAGTTAAGTGAGTTGCTTCCACAATGGTCTTAAATTTCATAATTATTGCTCATTCTAGAAGAGCTAAGTGAGTTGTTTGCACAATGCTCTTAAATTTTACAAGCATTCTTGAACACCATTCTCCTCCAGATCATATTGAAAACTTGTCTGTCTGTCTGTCTGTTTGTCTGACTGGCTCTTTCGCTACCTTACTCTCTGTTTTTGAATTTGATCAAATCTACTTCAACTCTCACAATCTTACCCTCTCTTTCTGTTCCTCCCTTTGACTTTACTCAGATTTTCTAAGAACCTCTCTCTCTCTCTCTCTCTCTCTCTCTCTCTCTCTCTCTCCCTCCCTCTCTATCTATCTATCTATCTCCTTCCTTCACTTTCCTTACTACTCTTTCTGTCTCTCCTTCTCTTTCTCTGGCTCTTAGCCTCTACTCATATGTCTTTTGAAGTTCAAAATGTTTTGCCCTTTATATTCCCTCCCTTCTCACTCTCTCCTATTTCTTTCCATCCCATTCTCTTCCTCTCTTTCCATCCCCTTTCCCTCTCTGCAACTCCCCATCTACCCTCCAATTTTTACACAGGCATCGAAAACTAATTCTTCATATATTTTTCCCTTTCAAAAGTTACCTCCCACTCAAAACAACTTTTGTCCATGTCCATCTCTTTACATTTCCAGGGATTTCACCCCTTAGACCTTGGTTCAGTTTCTTCAGGACTTTTACTCTTATCATCCATGAATATCCTATCCTTTTTTGATTTTCTTATCCTCTCATCCTTACTCTGGCAGCTCCATGCTGCAGATATGGCCATGTTGAGCAATTTGGTCATTGGTGCCAAAACTGCTCTAGCAACATCCAATCATCCACTCACGAAGGGATTCAATGTGTTTATATTTTTACACTTTTTCCTGAAAAATTCTTTGTTGAACTTCTGTACTACCTTTTGAAATATATGAGAGCAGGTGTGTGTGTGTATTGTGTATGTGTGAGTATGAATGTGTGTGGGCACACACACACACACATATATATATATCTATGTATATATATATATATATTCGTTCCTCACATAACTCATAATTCTTTACCCTAATTGCTATACAAGGTATATTCCTTTAATAAATAAATGTGTGACTATATATATA
>NC_068999.1:38328790-38329604 GCF_001194135.2 Octopus bimaculoides | reverse complement strand
TATATATATATATATGGGTGTGCAAGTTTGTGTTTATTTATGTATTTCAGCATTTTGTAAAACAGTTCTATTTCAAGGAGAAAAACAAACAGCAAATATGAAAGAAAGCATCAATTATCAAAGCTAAATTTGAACGTCTATTTGACACCTATATCAATAAAGAAATGTATTTGTTAATACATAGTCACACACACATACACACACATGTGTGTGTGTTTGTGTGCATATATGTAAATACATATGTACATATATGTATGTATACAAATGTACATACAAAACATATATGTACATTCACACATGCGCACAAATGCATGAAACACACACATATGATGATGTACATACATTAATACACACATGCATACATATACATATAAACACACACACAAATATATGAGTGTGTGTGTGTTGTATTATATATATATAGTGGGTAAATACAAACACATGTAAACACATGCATGCAATCACATGTACCCTTGCATGCACACCCTTGTACACATGGATGCACACATAAATATATACATACATTTATAGACAAACATGCATACATATGTAAGCAATCGTGCATTTGGACACACATACATACATGCATTTATACATATATATATAAAGACACATACATACATATACAACATATACACACACTCACACATACAGATGTACAAGTGTGTATGTATTGTGTAAAATATGGGTAAATACACACACACACACACATGTATATAATGATATGCATGCAGACACACACACCTATGCATATAAGCACACACATGCATTTGTAGACATATACATGCCTTCATTTATATACATACCTACATTT
>NC_068999.1:38319913-38326837 GCF_001194135.2 Octopus bimaculoides | reverse complement strand
TACACACACACACACACATGTATATAATGATATGCATGCAGACACACACACCTATGCATATAAGCACACACATGCATTTGTAGACATATACATGCCTTCATTTATATACATACCTACATTTATACATATTCATACATACATTCATGTTTTTGCTTTGATACACATATAAATCAAACTATCATGTGTATCGTACGCAGAATCTTATGTAGGTTCTAACTTCCTTTCCCTTATACAATTGCTACTGTAGTCTCTCACTTCTAATTATTATGTTTTAAAAATAGGAAATATAAAATGAAAAAAAACAATTCCCAAGTTTTGTTCTGAATCTATTGTTTTGGAAATTTGATATAAATATTATTTCTGTATATTTCTGCATTTCTTTCTCGGTTTAGCAAGCAGAACTCTTGGTTCTCACTTGGGCCTCTCATCCAATTGCCAGCATAGCCACGTGCATACACAGACACACACATGCATGTGGGTGTGTGTGTGTGTGTGTGTGTGTGTGTGTGTATTTAGTGTTGTCTGTCTGAAAAAGGAGTACTTAATACCATAGTAGAGTGTAATGATATCTATAATTTGGCCAAGCCAGTCTCCTATTTCTCTAGAGTTTCAGACAAGTTATGACTACATTGGAACATATCTGAAATCCCTGTGCACCCACAGACCAAACGGTGGAACAAGAGACTTTCCTGCATCATGTTCTACTAATTTCATAATCAAGTTAATTACACATAGAATAAAAGGAAACAGAACACAATAAATGAAATTAAATTTCAAAACTGAAGCCCAATGAAAAGGAATATGGTTATACATAGTAATGGAATAATGCGTTTTGCCCATCAAGACATTTCTAATGTCTTTTAGTAGGTATCTGTGATAGGCATGAAGACAATTGTTTGTAGCGAGATCAATAGTTTTTTTAACAACCAAAATTATTTGACTACATTTACTGGGACTTCTTATCTAATAGCCATCAATAAATGGCAAAACAGTATAAGTTTTCAATAACTATATTATAATTTTTTCATGAATATATTACAATCATAACATATTTTTAATGGATATACATTTTCTTTAAGTCTAGTAACCATTTCTTTACTAAAATGTTTGAAATATATAGTTATGCTGATAAGCTCAATATTCAAATTGGATTGGTGTCATATCTACATAACCATTGTCATTTTAATTTATATTTGATGTGACATTGGTTGCCTATTCTATATAATTAAGTTACCTTTAATTGGACGTTAATTTCTGAGTAGGAATTGTATTTTCCTAAATCACTCTTAGTCATGGATTAACCATGGATTTAACGATATTAATGAATTTCACAAATGTACCGAAGCTACTTTTAAGCAAGATGCTATTAAAAGTTTTACTGTACTTTTATCTATGAAGTGGTTACTTTCTTTCTAGATTAAAGGATATTTTTCTGTTTGGTGTAACTACATTTATAAAAACTGGAGGATTATATCACATGGTCTTTCTCAAACACACACACACACACACACACACACACACACACACGTGCATGTGTGTGTTAATCTTTACTATGATGCAGCCACACCTATTTCTCTAGAGAAGACAACAAACCCCAGTAAAAGTTTGTTAACACCAAATAAATTATACCTTTACAAATATCCCAGGTTTCATTTATATCTTTATTTTTGTCATGTCACAGAGAAGAGTAATTTTAAGATGCATATATATTTAAGCATTTGTTAAAATAAATCTTTACATTTTGAATTTCCTAAACACAAAAAAAAAGAAAAGAAAAAAGAATCGAAAATACATCATGAAACATGAAATATTCCACTTGATAGACAATTTAATATATTCAATTCTCGTATTTAGTTTTTTCACCCTGCATACATAATTATTTTGGTGAAAATTTTAATGTTTGCAGGTACATTTTTTTATTTATTTGTGGCATAACACTCCGTATTATTTTCGATTATTCTTAATATATATGTCAATTTGAAATTTTGTAGAATAATAAACACAAAATTCCAGTGTGAAAAAAAAAAGAAAGAAATGAATAAAGCTTCACACAATTATTCATGCATGTAGATTAAATAATAAATCAAGGAGTTCTTTATTGGTAGGTATTTCATTTTCAGGTACAGAGAATTAACAAAATAAAACATGAGATCTATGAGATTTATTTTAAAACATTTTGCATGTATGTGCGTGTGTGTGTGAATATGTACGTGTGCTTATGTGTGTTTTTGAATGGTGAATGGTGTGTGATATTTACTTAAAAGGTTGTACATGTGTTACATGTATGTGTGTGCTTGTGTATTTGTTTGAATTGTGTGTGTGTGTGTGTGTGTGTGTGTGCAAGTGGGGAGGTGTTTTAATGTCCAATTTTCTATGCTGCCATTAGCTGAACATGGTAAATATCCAAATCATACACACAGAGAAGTGTGTGTGTGTGTGTGTGTGTGTGTGTGTGTGTGTGCGTGCGTGCGTGCGCGCACATGCATAAATATTTATATGGGTGTATTTATATTCTAGCATTTTATGAATTTCAGGGTGAACTGCAGCCATGCTGGAGCACTGCCTTGGTGGGATTGATTCAAGCACATTGTTATCCCTTGTGAAGAATACTCGTGATTAAGGGTGTTCCATTTGTGACCCTCCTGCCTATTTTTCAGACATGGTCTTTACAGGACTATATAGAGGAATCCTCTGTGTTACATAAGGCTGTGTTTCTGCCATATAAAACATATTTTCTCATTGTTGTCTACATTCATTGACCTCCATAAATGATTTCTCATGGAAGTTTGGCCGAAGATTAATGATGAGTCAAAGACTTTCTAGTTTCTGAATGACTCTTTTCTTCTTGGTGGCTGCAATCTACAATGACCATGTTGTGTAAAGAAACCTGTGAAGGCTGCACTCAACGACTGCATGAATTTCCCATACTCATATAATGCATGGTGACATAAATGACAGTGAATCCAGCAGATATGAAAATAATGAAGTACAAGTGAATGTGGGTGAGTAGGGGACGTATAGGTTACAGGTATTTGACAAGAGACTTTGATACATAACTTGTCACTGAGAAATTGTCAAAACAGAATGGTTGGAAAGCATTACTATGAACAGACTGTAGGAGTTTTGATCAAATATTCTCTCTAATCAATGTGGTCACCATTAATTTAATGTGATTAAGGAGAGATAGTGAAAGAGAAAGTGAGTTGAGAGAATTGACAAATATATCATCGCAACTGTCCAACAAATGGTTACATGAAACTCATTGTGAAAATAACCATTTTTTTAGCTTATCATACTTTGTGATACAAGAAAAATTGACAACCTTCTGTGCCTATAAACCACTATTGTCCCTGAAAGTTGTCTTTTCTATCTTCTACGAACTGCTAGAAGCTCACTATTTTCCTACACCTTGATCTTTGTAGCTTACCTTTATATATATATGTACACACACACACATGAGCATATATCTGTTATATGCCCATACACATGATGTAGGAAGAAAGTAACAAATAAGGAGTGCTATGGCATGCCTGAGATAGAAGGAAAGAAACAACATGTGTGTGCCAAACTTCTCTACTTGTATTTTTTTCAATTTTGCAAATATTAGTAAAGGCATTTGTGTAAAAAATCGCTTTTTAGATTTGAAATTATGCAAAAATAAAGAAGCAAGGAAATTTATTTGTATATATTATTTTGTATGTTGGGATCTCTATTAAAATAAATTTAAGATTCTTCATACATTATATTAATTTACATTAAGAAATACAGAAAGAATTTTTAAAGGACTTTTGACTTTGGAAATAAATTTTGCAATTTATTTAGGTCTTTTCATTCTCATTTACTTTTTAGAAATATTATAGCGTTATTATCTCAGCAGAAAAATGTCCTCCAAATATAAAAAACGCTGAAAACTAAATTCATATTTCCAATTTGGTATCTTCTTTCTTCCTTTTCAACATCTAATGTCCACTTTTCTATGTTTGCGTGGGTTGGACAGAATTTGAGACAGATTTTCAGATAACTGCCATTCCTATTACCAACTCTCACTTGTCTTTAAGGAAGGTTATATTTGATGATGGTCAAACATGTTCTTGCAGAGGTTTGGAAACGACTGACATTGCTTGTAGGACAATGACACTTACAAGCAATCGATGTGAAGACAAGGAAACACAGATAGGCCCATGATTAGCTTGGAAATGTTTGATACTCTTCACCTCTGGGCTTCCTCTCTTTTTTTGGACTGGTAACATCTTATTAGATCATTTTACTGCAGTGCTGATGGAACTATTTTTGTCCAACACTGTCAAATCTAGTGTGTCCCAGAGCTTGGTTATTTTCTCTCCTCTTCTTTTCCTTTTAAACATCAGCAATGCACACTCTTACACACGATACCATTGGTCATTCTTGGCTAACCTTTTCCACCTAAGCAACATCCATTTGCAACCTAGAAACCTTAGACCAAATCTGTGCCAACTTCATTTACAAAGGCCTCGTAAACATCTTCCGATAGGAATAGGCCAATTATATCTCCTTCAGCAAGTAAACAAACAACAAACACAATTACTGCACTTCATCTTCCACTTAAAACATGAGCAACATACAACAAAATCCCTAGAAATTGTTCCAAATACTTCACCTTGCTATTTCTAAGGAATATCTTACACTTAGCTAGGACTGCATTTCAAAGACAAATGCTTCTCTCTAAAACCAGAAAAATGCTTTAACTTTTAGCACTTAGAGAGAAATATTGGGGTGAAGTGAGGAGAACAAAAGAATGCTTCTTCCACATCTGATGAGGAGCAGCCGATAGATACGAAAAGCGAAACTCTACATGAGTGATTATTATAATGTCAGTTGCAGACAGTGTAGGTTCTGGCCTACAGAAGGGTCATTGCCTCTCTCTGCCTTTACTACTGCTACTACAATTGTCTCTGCTCTGTAATAGAAAAGATAGAAATAGGGGACAGCCTCTACTCAAGCATGCTCCAACTGACTCATCTCACTTTCACTACGATGTTGTATTAACCTCCCCCTACACTGGGCCCTTCATTATCAAGTAAAACACTGGCCCTCAGGAATCTCCTTCCATGTATATAGACGTAATAGTTTAACAGTTTAAGCAGAACATTAATAACATCTGCAACACTGCAGAGCACCACCCATTCCTCCAGATTGCTGGCCTTGTACCAAAATTGGAAGCATTATTATTATTAATATAAAATAAGCATACACATGCACACACATGCTCACATGCATGCATGCATGCACACACACACACACACACACATGCACATGTGTATTCACTTACATGCTAACCAATACGCAGTGTGAATGACAAACATAGGAAGTGACAAACAAACCAAAGTGCTGGGAAGTGATAGAAAATTGCAATATAAAGATTGAAGAGAGTGAGAACGAAAGAGAAACAAGAGGAAGCAAGAATCTATATAATCATCTGATTATTTTTTTTCCATTTTGCATTTCCATATTGCAAAGGAAACTTGGATAAAAAGTATTTTAACCCCAAAATTATCAAATACAAAAAATAAAAAAAACATTGTAAGCAAACTATTTCTAATACATTATTTTCTGTTTTTTGCTATATCTATTAAGATAAAATTTGAAAATAAGATTCTTCTTGGATTATTTTAGTTATTTAAAAAATATATATATAATTTTTAAAGGACATTTGACTTTGCAAATATATTTTGCAATTAAAGTCTGGTGTATGTTTTTGGCATATTTTTCTTTTTATTTGAAATATGATATCATTAATATCTCTGGAAAAATATTCTGCAAGTGTTTGTGTAAATGATGTTAGAAAGATTAATATATATGGTTCCAATTTCATATATATATATATCCTTACTTAGTAGAAAGATTTTTTTTCTTATGTCTCCTTTCAGCAAATAGCTGAATACATAATAGTGACATATAACACATTTCACCTACATACTTTCTATTTACATTCTTTACAATCATTTCTTCTTCAACAATTTCTGTGTATCAGAAATTCTAAAGAAGAGTTTATGCTTGAAACACTAAAAATGCTCATTGAACATTAAACAAAGAATTGTAATAATTGCATTGAGTTTACACTGTGTGTGTTCATGCATATGCACATGCACACATGCGCATGTGTGCGAGTGTGTGTGTGATGAAGAAGCTTACATTCTAAGTATATGGTTTGGGATTCAGTCCTAATGTGTGACCTAAGCCAACCAAAGCCTTGTGAATCAATTTGGTAGACAGAATCTGAAAGACAATCATTGTGCTAATGTCCAATTTTCTATGCTTGCAGAGGCCACACAGTCTTTTATTGAGACAGATTTTTCTGTTGCTCGGTGCTCTTCCTATCACTAACCCTTACCTGTTTCCAAGCAGGGTAATATTGGCAAATGGATGGACATGTATGGATATATGCATATATTTATACATTTTTTATATTATATATATATATATAACTTTTATAAGTAATATTCTAAAAGAATATATAGCTGAACTTATATTGAGTGCTCAATTATTTTGAGCAAATAGATGTGTATATATGTGTTTTTATATTATTAATAAATTCATAAACTTATCAATAATATACTCAGGAAATCAATATTTAATATTTCGAAAGACATACATCCAATATGACGCGGCAACATAATAAATTTAAAATTTAAAATATAAATATACAAAATATAAATATCAATATGTATAAAAATCTGAATGTAGATAAATATACGTGTGAATATAAATGCGTATAAAAATTTATGCATAATTAAGCATGAATATTGTAAAGTCTAAAATATAAAATATAAAAGAACCTAAAATTTAAAGAGTTAAATATCTTACGATCGTTTTGCGGATATTACTATAATCACAAAGTGATCCAAAGATCAGCTTATTATCAGTAATTCCGCTCTTCAGAGATGA
>NC_068999.1:38307915-38318947 GCF_001194135.2 Octopus bimaculoides | reverse complement strand
ATATATATATATATATATATATATATATATATATATATATATATACATATATATATTTATATATATATACATATATATATAAATATATGTATACACACACACACACATATATATATAGATAGATAGATAAGGTGTATGTACTTATACATATATTCTTTTATTCATTTCAGCCATGCAGTTATGGTCAAGAAGCACACACATGCGCACACACACACACACACACACACACACACACACACACACACACACTCACAATCACACGCATACACACACCTTATGTTGTTTTTGAGGCATTTCCATTGCCAGTCCTCACCTGAATCCACTTGTCAGCATTATTGCTAACTGGCAATGCTCACATTAATTATTCCAACATGACCTGTCAAATGGCAGATTCTAAAAGGCTGGTCCCTTTACTCTCATATATCTCTTCTCGTCTTAATCTTCTCTCCTACACCTATTGACCAATGCAGTCACTAATCCCTCATCAATTCTCATCCACACCAAGCAATTATTAAAAGATATTCATGGAAAGAGGACCCAATAACACACACACACACACACACACACACACACACACACACACACACCTATGTACTCACAACAATAAATCAAAACCACTTAACTACATCTCTTCTCCCCTCATCCCTCTGTGTGCCACGTACACCTGTCCTTCAAAACCATTGAAACTAGATCAATTAAAGTATCTTTCAGCATGTTTTTAGCATATATATATGTTTATCTATATAAGGGTACACACACACACACACACACACACACACACACACACCGTATTTTCTGATATACAAGTTGAATTTTTCAAACCAAAATTCACAGCCAAAGGAAAGGTAGGTCATTGTCTACACCAAGAGGACTTTGGATGACCAGTGAAATGCAGCAGGTCTTGGAACGCTAGTGATGATGTTCAGATACTTGCACTATATGCTTATAGTATATACTCGGTCGACTTGTAAACTGGAAAATGTGGTGTGTATGTGAATGGATGGATGGATGGATGGATGGATAGATAGATAGATAGATAGAGAGATAGATAGAGAGATAGATAGGTGGATGGATGGATGGGTTGGTAGATAGATGGATGGGTAGGCAGGTAGGTAGGTAGATAGATAGATGATAGATAGGTTGACTGACATATAGACATAGATAGTTAGATGGATAGATCGATAGATACAATGATAGACAGATTGATTGATATATATGATGGTGGTGGTGGTGTGTGTGTGTGTGTGTGTGTGTGTGTGTGTGTGTGTGTGTGTGTGTGCGCGCACCTATGTTTATCTCCAGATTACTTGACAATTGGTATTGATTTGTTGATCTCTGACAAAATAAGAAGCTGACTTAAAAAGAATAAGGACTGAATTTGATTTGTTCAATGAAACCCTTCAAAGATGTGCCCCAGCATGGCCAGAGTGCAGTGAATGAAATAAGGAAAAAACGAATATGTGGTCAATAGGTGAGCCACTTTACCTCACATCCATTCTCTCTCTCTCTCTCTCTCTCTCTCTCTCTCTCTCTCTCGTTTCTACTCATTCACTCTCAGTTCTCACTTTTATCTTCTCTTTCTCTTTCTCAGTCTCACTCACTATTTCTTTCCTTTCTCAATCACTCTTCGTCTCACTTATAATCAATCATTCATTTCCTCTATCACTCAATATCATGTCTTCTTCACTCACCTGTTCCCACTCACCTTTCTCACACTCACTCAATTACTGTACAAGCACAGACAAGTAGAACTAAGTCCAACAATTATGAAATCAACACAAAATATGATTTATGATTTGAAATTTGGCAGCAGAAATAATAACCGGAAAGTTAAGGAGGCAGAATAGAATTAGAAGTTAAGGTAGAGGAGAGCAAGGTAAGCTAAATATTTCACTCCGTTTCTCCTGATTTACAGCAGTCTCCCTTCACATCGCTGATGGAATGAATGGATAGTGCAACAGGAACACGGTAATCACTTAGCTATTGAAAGTCAGCCAAGCGATAGGAAAGCAACAAATTTGGATACAGCCGACAAACATTGGCACAATAGAGACTGCCAGTTATCTAATGTTAAAATAAGTAGTCTGCTACTTTCACGGTCAATTTCAAGTAGACATACGGCAATCACTCTGGGACGAGAAGAGATTCGGATGTTTTGCTCAGGCCAAATGAAATAGAAGACGTATGAAATATTCTCAGAAAATGAAATGGTATTGTGGCGGGGGAGTGAAAATTGGTTGAAAGAAGAAAATTTAGAAAGATTGCTCCCGTAATTATGTAAACATTTGGCAATATTAAAGCAAAGATTTCTTTCTGTAACACTTTCTCTTGCACACATGCCAAATTCACACACACACACACACACACACATGTAAGTACAGGATTTTCAGACATTGTGGGAGTTATGTATTCCTGAGAAAACTCAACATATTACAAAATCCTCAAATACAACATTTTCCCATTAATTTTCATGTTATGATATGACAATTCATTCTGACATTTTTACAGAGGGAAAAAAAAAACAAACAAAAACCATGCAATACAACCATTTTATGCATGAAAATACTTGCTACACACACACATACACACACACACACAGAGACTACAATGTGTATCAAGAAGAACAATGGTAAAGAAAATGTTACAGAACTACAATAATGTAATACGGTGTGTTCTTCTTATTGCAAATGATGTCGACTAATGTGTGAGGGGTTGAGATCTTGAACTGAAAGTTATAAGGAAAATAGAGGGTTTCTTATTTTATCTTCAACTTCTGCTAAAGGGATAACGAACTTATGCAAAACCATATTTATGGTGCATCATCTCTTTATACAACTGAGTGTGAGAACCGTAATTTTTAAGTTACTTTCAACAAGGATGTTATCAGCAAAAACTTGTAGACCATTCTCTATAAGTGCCAACTCTTTAGCAATATTCTTTGCATTCAATTTCAGTGGAGTTGGTGCAATTTCCATGTTCTTACATTGCACTTCTTCTAAAGATATCAGCACCTCATTAGATAAACTTTATGAGTCACCACCAGCTCAAAGTACATTGTCCTTTATGACTTCTTGAAACCTGATGTAATTTGCAAAAGCCTCAAAATCATTTTAAAAGTTATGTCAATTTTCTACTGGTGAAAGAAATAAGATCTATTAAAAAAAAAAAAAGATCTGAGTTGTTAATGGAGTAAGTTCTTGGGCTTTTAATTGTCGTTTTTGTGTTACAAATTGTTCTCATCATAGATGTTGCATGCGTTAATGTTTTTGGCAATATGGCTGTGGTTTTTCTCTCAAAAACAAACCTTTTTAATACATCAAAGTTAATGTCCATTGTAATCTTTTTGAGGCTTCTTTTGCACTCCTATCTTCAGTTCTACTTGATGGCCTCTTTTCTGCATCTTCAATTGACGGTAAATCCAACAGCTGTGGCCATCAACAATTATCCACAACAAATAAATAGTAAAAAATAAAAGATGGTAAGAAATGTTTTATGAGAGCAAAAATTGGTCTTCCTTGTGTGGATATTAGAATGGAAATAAGAGGATGAAGGGCAGAAGGAATGAGGTGGGAGGAAATACAATTTGCAGTTAGTTACAAGTTACCTGGTTCATGAGCACTTTTGTCCTTACAATTCAGGGAAGACCTGTAATCAAAGGCAGAACTATGATCCAGTTGTGGCCATCTCACCATATTTTTGTGTTTTTCAAATGCAAAACAACTAAGAATACATTTGTTAATGTAGTCTTTGTCTATTAAAAGAATTTGGGAGAACATTTTAAGGTGTCACTGCTATTTTTAGCAGATCAAACATGCCAAAATTCCCATGTTGATTTGTGATCCATAGAATTAATAGTCAGCTGTCCAGAATAAGTCTAGAATAACCATCAGAACCAATTTGTGTAAGAACTGAAGATCCAACGCTAACTCAACAATAAAAATGCCAAGTTATTTGTCAGCTGGTGATTAGCAGGATTTAAGCCATTTGGGGGCCCCACGAAGATCAATTAAATAAATACCAGTTATAGGCTGGTATATAAGTAAAAGCCAATTCAATAGGGAACATTTCACTGGTGGGCTGCTAATAAATCTAATAAATGGTTGATCGACTAATCTTAAGTTAAACAATGGCTTAATCAAGAACTGACCAGCGCTTTCCAATTAAAACAGCTTAAATTGTGTTAATTATAAAGAAACATAATCAAGGAAAATAATGAGAACACAGACATTACAATACTAATTTTAGAGATTGATTAGTAAGAACAATGAGACAATGATAAAAATCAATCGATATTTTCAAAAGGTTACCAGATATGAAATTGAGAAGAGTATTGAGAAACAACCCATGACTGGTCTGAGCCATGCCAGCATGGAAGATGGACGTTAAACACGGATGAAGACGAGGACAAGGAAGTGGAGAAGAATCATACTAACCTATAAGCCCACAAAACTAAGTTTCCCTTTATTTGTTTTATAGTTGAGCCAATGGTCAAAGAGCAGTACCAATGGTCGGATTGTAGAGATTCCAAGAATGATGGGGAGAAAATTACCTTGTGGTAACCAAAGCCCAGCTTGAATGGCCGAAACAGAGTGGACTCTACTGAATACACCCAATGGTCAGACAGTGAGGTTAAACCAAACAACAGATTTAGTCTACCATTCAACACCAGGAACACTGCCTCACGCAAGTTTCCACACAGTCTCCAGTTACCCAGTTTGATTTGCAAGACCTGGATTTTGTTCAACTGTACCAGACTAGCTTTCTTTTGTTGACATCTCTGAAAGGATGAGTAGCAAAGTCTATCTTGGTGAGGTTTGAACTCAGGCTAATAAGTAACAATAAGTTATAATAAGTAAAGAAGTAAACTGGTGAAGTTGATAGAGTGTTGGACAGAAATCCACAAAGTGTCCAAATCTCTGTTCTCTGAGTTCAAATTTCACCAAGGTCAACTTTACTCTTTGGGGGTCGATAAAAGAAGTACTAACTCAGGGTGGCAGTGGATTGGTGGAACTGTGAGAGGGACTAGTCAGATACCTTGTGGTGTTTTTTCTGGATCTTTGAGCTCTGTCAGCAATAACTGCAAAAACACTGGTGCCAAGGTGTTGACATTTCTGTTTGATAAGCATCAGTGGCAGGAAGACAAGAAACTGGCATATATAGGCAACTGGGAGGTCTTCTTTAATGAAATCATGTCCAGCCCTGCCCCCACCTGTGTAGATGTTTGGTTGACATTACTTGACAGAGGACCTGGAAGTCCTCAATATTTGAAGGGATTAGGGTTAACTGAATTCATCCCTAATCTCTGTTACAAGATTTCTGTTTAATTGACCTCAAGAGAAATAAACAGCAAAGCCTAGTCCAGCCTATTGGTTAGGATATTGGCTACGTTGCTCATAAGGTCATGAGATTAATCCTTGGATTGGTAGCATGTTACATCCTTGAAGTTCATTTCAAACTGTTCCAGTTTCATTAACTAAAAGTGAGGTCAACCAAGAGTGTTGATGCAGCCCTCTCAGTGTCCAGCAATCCTCAATGTTCCTTCTGTTATGTGGCATACACCTGTGTCACTTTCTAGTGACACAGGTGCATGCCAGATAACAAAATGAAATTTATGTTCTGTGATTAGTGAAATGAAAAAAAACTGTGTATAATTTTGTTCCTCTTTTGTTCAATAGGAAGCCAACATAAACAAAAAAAATATATACATATATATATATATTTCCATGCACATGTTCAGAACAAAAACTTGAATAAATCCATTTAAATCCACAAGATATCTACTGACTCCCAGAGGATAAGTCAAGCGTTCTATTAGATATCGGAACATTTTTTTAATTCTCTTTTGATAGCAAAACATCATACACCTTAATCTGTGTCATCATTAGTTTAATTCTCTTTTTACAGATATTCTCTCTATTCTTACCAAACTTTCAGCTTAGTCGCTGTTAATAAGGCTTATAGATTACACACAAGAACTGTCAAGAAAGATTTCATATGAATTCTCTGACACTGCAACTGCAAACACTAGATAGCGAACGAGCCAATAAAAGAGACCTCTCTTTACTAGACTTACTAGAAATAGCAGCCACATCTACCATAAATCACACCCTACTGCTGTCTTAAAAATGAAAGGCACATTGGATAATGTAACCCTAGGTAGAGTATATCTTAAACATAGAGATAAATTAAACCATATTTGGTCATAAGTCTGTTTGACCAGGGTTGGTCTGTGACTAAACAACAACGACAAGAGTGATAATCCTGAAAGAAATACAAAACAGATTGGACCTCTTAAACCTGGTATTCCATAGTCTAGCATAGTCTAGCGCCCTGAAAGAAACGTTGGACAAAAGAAGCATCAGATTTGTTGTGCAAGAGAGACAACTGCACTGGTATGGTCATGTGATGCATATGGATGAGGACAGGTGTGTGAAGAAGTGTCACACTAATGGTGGAGGGAACCTGTGGATGAGGTAGACCCAAGAAGATGTGGGATGAGGTAGTGAAGCATGATTTTTGAACGCTAGGCCTCACAGAGGCAATGACAAGCAACCATGAGGGAAAAGTTATGAGGCAATAATGTCCATGAGGAGAAAGTTATGGGAAAATAATGTCCATGAGAGATGGGGACACTTCAGTAGTTATTATCTACTCTTTTAGGGTCAGTTTCTGTCTTCCGGCAATGGCCATGTCTGGAGGTTACTGGATTTGTCCAACACTCCGGCTCAAATCATAAAACAAATTTTACTTTTTTTTTTTACAGTAAGCCCTAAAAAATCCTAAGCAAAAAAAAAAGGTAAACAAAAAAAATGAACATTTAGATCACTCCAAACAACATCTCACAGATAGTTTGTCTTATCTGGTGTAGGAAGAATGAAAAATTTTCATAATTAGTATTTAATTTGTAAGGCAGTTATATAAATACATTTTCTGATTGATTGCTTTAACTTGAAAAACATCAATAAACAAAATGTTAGAAATTATTTAGTCAAGTCTTATTTATAATAAATCTAAAGCAATTTTTAAATATTTCCATTAGAAAAATCGTTAGTTTTCTAAAGGCATTTGTTGAAATTTATAATTCAAGAAACACATTTCTAATGAAATATTTATGTATTAGTTTCGCTATCTAAATGTCTGTTTGCTTACAGATACATAATGATACACATATAGACATATGCATACATACACGCGTTCATACACACATATCTATCTATTTATTTAGCTATTTATCTATCTAGACACATACAGATATATATATACACACACACAACACTATTAATGATAAGGCAGATACTAGAAAATATCCAAATACAATGCAAACAGAATAACAGTTAAAATAATTAAGCTACTCCAGTTGTATGTAAATCTATTTTCTGTGCTGAGAATATTGTCTAGCTTTATTCAGAGATTTCAGTTAAATTCTTTGCATTCTAAAATAATTATAAAATGATATCAATTGACTAATGTGTATGTTCATATATTTGGTTCCATATATGTATGTGTGTATGTGTACGTGTATGGGTGGATGGAGCTATGCAGGTATTTCGAAAAATATAGATATTATTAGATATGTGTTTGTAAATATATGTCATTAGAAATTTATATATTTTTCATATTTCTGCATTATGTAATTGATTTTATTGTTCTCAAGATTTCATATAAGTTTAGGTATCGTTATTCAAATCAAGCTCTCACACACACAACAAACATACACTCATGCACACAGGCGTTATATGTGTGTGAGTGTATGTGTGTGTGCATACGCGTGCATTTATATAGATATATACACACATACATGCAGACACATGTATACATGCATATCTATATATATGCATATAAATATATGCACACATGCACATACATAGATATATATATATACATATATATATATACACATGTAAATTTTATGCATACATACGTACATGTATGTATACATACATATGTGTACATATACATACATTATATTTATAGACATATCTGTATACATCCATATGCATATGTATGTACATTATAGCTATACACACGTATACATACATGCATGATGTATATATATATATATATATTATATATATACATACACGCACACACACATGCATATAATCAATAATAACAGTAAATTGAATTTGTTTTCCCACCTCAAGGGTATTTTATATAATATCACCTTTCTTTTGCAATTTAATTCTAGAAGACATGTATTATTTTTAATTTACAAAAATGTTAAATAGCTTAATAGAGATTCTGTTTCGTTTAAACAGTATAATGTAATTGCTAAAACGTTAGGCATTCTACAATGCTCACACATTATACATCCATGTATATATATATGTCTATGATGTAATACATACACAATATACAGATATGTGTATGTCTATGCTTCTTCTTTTACTTGTTTCAGTTACTAGACTGCGGCCATGCTGGAGCACCACCTGGAAGAATTTTAGTCAAATGAATTGACCCCAGGACTTAATTGTTTTTTAAGCCTGCTACTTATTTTATTGATCTCTTTTGCTAAACTGTTAAGTTACGAGGGTGTAAACACACCAACACCGGTTGTCAAGTGTTGGTAGGAGACAAACACAAAGATATAGATTCACACACGCACACACACACATGATGGGCTTCTTTCAGTTTCTCCCCAGCAAATCCACTGACAAGGCTTTGGCTGGCCTGAGGCTATAGCAGAAGACAGTTTCCTCAGGTTGCCATGCAGCAGGACTGGGCTTTAAAAAAACCATGTGGTTGCTAAGCAAGTTTCTTAACTACACAACCACATCAGGGCCTGGATAATATATTTTCAAAGACATTTCTTTTTTTTTGGTTTTTGCTACGTTTTATTTAACAAGTCAAAACAAGGAGACACAAACCCAAACATGTTTTGCAGGGCTTTTAAAATAAAAGGTTAATAAATGCTGTTCATTCTTTGACTCATCCTGAAAATATTACAAAAAAAAAATGAAAATGATTGTCTTGACTCTTATTAACAGAACCAGCCATACTTTCTTGTGAAAGATGAAGCTTCTATGCAGTTATGCAGCCTGCTAGAAATAGCAGCATAATCTCACCATAATCACATCTAAAAGGTATTAGGGAAAGAAATGACATCATATATTGTAGCTCTATATACCCCTAAAATGAGGGATGTAAAACTCCAAACTTTGGAATGTCTTTTATTTTAGGGATCATCTGGAGCAAAACAACAGTTGAACCAGATGAATAACTTTTATTTGAACATCTTGCTTCTCTGGGCATCATTGCACTAAAGCTTCAACATTTAGCAGCTGATTTGGTAGAAACCCATCAGATTATCCACCATTTCTCTAACAATTACTTTGGTCACCTTTTGGAACTCAAAAATCTCTACTACCACCCATGGATATTCTTATGGAACCAAAACAAAAACATCACAGAACCCATAACTTTGAGAGACATTTCTTTACACTTAGAATTGTTGAAGCATAAAATAAACTACTTACATCGATTGTTAGTTGTCAGGGCATTGCATCCTTCAAAAACTCCATGCTTTCCAAAATTATCCAGCATTACTCGTGATATGCTTATGAACCGTTTCCTCTTTATCGCTCTTTTGACTCTTCCCTTTCCTCTCTTTTATCCCATTTCCTACACACAAACTTTTACTTTCCATTTTTGTCCTTCTTTACTTTTTGCCGTTTTTTTTCTCCCCTGCTACCTTTTCACAACAAGTTATAATCCACCGAAGCACTGAACAGAATAAGCAGATCCTTATTATTATTATTATTATTATTATTATTATTATTATTATTATTATTATTATTTAAGGCAGCCAGCTGGCAAAAGCATTAGCATGCTGGGCAATTTGCTTAGCGACATTTCTTATGTTCTGAGTTCAAATTCGTCCGAGATCAACTTTACCTTTCATCCTTAAGGGATTGACAAAATAAGAACCAGTTGAGTACTGGGGTCGATGTAATCAACTAGACCCCTCCTGCAGATTTCTCAATAGTTCAGCATAGGTGTTTTCTTTTTCATTAATCTTCAGCTTTATGTTAACATCTACTGGGCAGCTGTATGTAGGTATGTATGTAAAGCTGGATGCAAGAGTCATCTCCATAGTCATAAAGCGAGACCGATGATTGACAACCAGGCCACTGGTGGTGGTGCTACACACCATACTAATCATATGTGTTAGGTATGTGGAAGGCAGTGTAATTCGGCGGGGGGCCTTAAACAACATGCAAAGGTACATGAAGTCCAAATACAACTACAGCCGGCTATTGCCAATAAAGGTTTTAGCTGCCAATTCTGTACAAGACATTGTAGATCTTTAACTGGGCTAAAAAGTCACATTTGATCACAGCACCGATGACAGTTAAGCCTTGTGCAATGGCCATACTCGATAATGAGGGGGCAGCCATCATGTATGTATGTATGTATGTATGTATGTATGGTTGACAAGCATTGCTGTACTATCACTCAGACACTCTAATAAATTACTTCTAAAAATCAAACAGCCACATTCTTTGGTTAAATTCTACTGCAGTAATGTTAAATTTATTAAACTTAAACAATGCTTCTTAGTGAAATTATTCTTTGCAATTTTAAATAAAGTAGTCGAGAGGGTGAGGAAGAGAGAGATGAAGCTAACGGCCTTTAGAGATTCTTTCAGACACGTGAGAGAGATGTGGCTGATCCTCACCTCAAACATCTGTTGCTTGTTGTCTGCAGGAAAAGCCACCATTAATCATATGGCACGGAATAGTGTCAGCGACAAGGTCGCAGATATATGAGAAAATATTTTGACACTTTATATATTATGCAGTATGCTATATTACAAAAACCAAAACATAAAAAACAAAACAGTGAATAGAAAATGGTATATATGTGTTGTGTGTATTTTAAATGGTTTTCACAATCTTACAATAATACTAGTGTCATACAAACACATATATGCATATACACACAATCATACATGCATAGTTATACACACTCAAACACATGCAAACACACACACACACACACACACACACACACACACACACACACACACACA
>NC_068999.1:38299230-38307757 GCF_001194135.2 Octopus bimaculoides | reverse complement strand
ACACACACACACACACACACACACACACACACACACACACACACACACACACACACACACACACACACAAGTAATAGTCTTCTTCCAGCATCAGCAAATATTACAATACTTGTCTTCTGCCAGAAGATTCTTTTCTTCTCTGAAGAGATAAGAGCCATAACAACTGGCCATATTGTTTGAAGAAGAAATAAAGTAATTATCCAATTTCTCTCTAATTGTGGATTATGTACACACACACACATTTTACATTATATCAATTAGATTAGTGTGGTAGTTTAGAAATTCTCGGTCAGAGTCTGGTGTTGTGTAAAAACCATTAGGGGTGTGTCCTCTTGAAACTTCCATTAAAGCAAGTCTAAGCTACTCTGATATAAAACATGCTAGCATAGCTGAGAACAAATACCTCACTTTGTCTGGACTCTGGGATTCTTAGCTTCTTCATGAGAATTGCCATAGAATCATGCAAGTTATTCAGATAAGCATGTATGCCCCTCGGGATAGGCATACTTGTTCAACAAGTGCCCATCTATCAATATTCACAGGAAAAAGGTTGGATCTATGAGCTTTGCAGGACTTTCCATGCAGTTTACACTAATTCAATTGAAGTTCTATCAGGACATCTATAGGCAAACATCAGTAAAAGAAATGGAGGTAGAGACAGGGTGATCATAACTGAATTGTTGGATCCTGGACAAAGCAACACACTAGGGTCTACAGTATTCTGTAATGCCTTTGTTATGGTTTTCATTGGTCTGATAAACTGTGTCACCTCCCCCAAGCAATATGCTGGGTCCATAGTATCTTACAAAGATCAAGCTGCAACTTACATTGGGGCCCCTACACCATGGAACCATCCTCAAACAGTTCTCTGTGGCTCACAGTATTCATCAATGCCAAGTTACCACATACTCTAGTTTGGGGAGATACCCCACCACCAGCAAAATATTTGGTGTTATATCATATTGATTGCATATTGTGGCACAAGGCCAGCAATTTAGATGGAGGGGTAAGTCAATTACTTTGACCCCTGCACTCAAATGGTACTTGTTCTGTCAACCCTGAAAGGATGAAAGGCAAAGTTGACCTCAGTGGAATTTGAACTCAGAATGTAAAGACAGACGAAAATACTGCTAAGCATTTCGCCCGGTGTGCTAACGATTCTGCCAGCTCACTGCATTATACTATGACTATAATATCAAGAATGCCAAGCCACAGAATACATTGTGTCTCTGGTCTGTAGAGCCAGCCCCAACCAATACACGAAAGACGATAGTATTTATCAACAGAAAATCACAGCATGCATAATGTCCCTGAACTATGTATGCAGACAACCCAAAACAATGCATTGGGGGTCTTTAGAATTTATTTATTGACACCAGTTCACAGCATTGATTGGATCCTAAGACCATGGGGACCACTCTCTCTACCAGGGCAACTGCCATGTGTCCTTATGCCTTGTGACTGTACTGGACTGGTACAAGACCAGATGCCTCAGTCCAAATGGCTGCAACAGTGACCTGCACCAAAGGCACACGATGGCCAGGTGATTGTCTTTAATCTGGTGGACTGTTTGACTAAATAATAAAGTTGTATTGATTGGTGTAGGTTATTGAATGTCTTGTTTTAGTTTTAAGCAAGGAGCTACATCTATTTACCACCATTTATATTATATAGACTAAAGTTTAAAAAGGTTATTAACAATTTATTACTTCCATTATAAATACACACACACACACACATAAATACATGTGTTTGTATATAGACATGCATAAACACATTCATATGCATATAAATATACATATAAGTATATTTACATATATATAGTTATATATACATACACAAACACACACATCACATATGTACGTTACTTGTATGTACACTATTTATGCACACATACACACACATTCGTTAATTGTGTGCACACAAGGAACTTTACTTAAGCGATTCAAATTTATCATTGTCTTTATTACGAAATGTCTGTTTAACCAGCTCTCGTTATATTTAGGCATTTATTTATTTTGTTAATCAAAATATGTAATTGATGTGTTCTTCTCTCTGAATTCTGTCAATTCCATGTAGCAATTTATCAAGAAACTAAGGAATTCAAATGTTTTGGAAAAACAAAAAATTAATATTAAAATAAATGTTACACAAAAAATGGCAAAAATATAACTACAAAGAGCATCTTGTTACTGTTGCTGCTGCTGTTGTTGTTGTGGGTGGTGGTGGTGGTGGTGGTGGTAGTGGTAGTGGTGGCAGTAGTGGCGGTGGCGCTGTTGTGGTTGTTAATGTTGGTGTTGTTGTAGCTAAGCTTCAGGTCACCCCTGACCAATCATATTCCTGATTAAAATTATTGGGTATGTGGTAAGAAGCTTGTTTCCCAATCACATGTCCCTGGGTTCAGTCCTACTGTGTGGCACCTTGGGCAAGTGTCTTCTATTATACCAGTGGGTCAACCAAAGCCTTATAAGTGGATTTGGTAGATGGAAACTAAATGAAGCCTATCATATGTATGTGGGGGGGGGTTCCCCACCACCACTTGATAATCAATGTTGGTGTGTTTATGTCCTTACAACTTAGCAGTCCAGCCAAAAGAGACCAATAAAATAAGTAAAATGCTTAAAAAACAAAATAAGTCCTGGGCTCAATTTGTTCAGCTAAAATTCTTCAAGGTGGTGCCCCAGCATGGCCACAGACCGACAACTGAAACAAGTAAAAGATAAAAAGTTTTAGTGGAGGATTTGTTTGGCCTCGCAACCTCATTTGAGGCAGAAACAAGATCTCATCGACTGAGGAGGAACAACTGGTTCTGAAACCAAACTTGTCATTCATTATGTGATCACATGATCAATCAGACAATTGGATGTTGTTATACATCACTGGTCACAATGCACTTTGCATCATTTTGGCTTTCAAATTATGCCACTCAAGCTGGCTAGTCAAGTAGACCAACGTTCTTGCCCCTGGATCGGAAGTCTAGCCTATTGCAGGGTTAGAACCCATGTACAGTTCAGTAGACTGAAGCAACAGGAAATGAAGTGTTTTGCTCAAGAACACAATGTGCCACTTGGTCTGAGAATCGAACCTACAATCAAGTGATCAAGGGTGCAATACCGTAACCACTCAGCCATGCATCTTCACAATTCATAATGTGACCCACATGAAATGGACGGGAAAGATCAAGGCACATTACAACAACTCAGAACCTATTCTAGGGATATTCAACAGAACATTTCCATATAAATCCTTTTGAGGCCTACCCCCTAAGACTGACCCTTGTATCATTGATACAAAGTTCTTGCTTTAAAGTGATCGAAATTGAAGCCCTTAATTACAATTTCATGTTAATCTACGTTCCAAACACCGGCTTATTAACAAGAAAGTTATCTTATTAAGGCGCAGGAGTGGCTGTGTGGTAAGTAGCTTGCTTACCAACCACATGGTTCTGGGTTCAGTCCCACTGCGTGGCACCTTGGGCAAGTGTCTTCTACTATAGCCTCGGGCCGACCAAAGCCTTGTGAGTGGATTTGGTAGACAGAAACTGAAAGAAGACCGTCGTATATATGTATATATATATATATATGTATGTATGTGTGTGTGTGTATGTTAGTGCGTCTATGTTTGTCCCCCAACTTCGCTTGACAACCGATGCTGGTGTGCTTACGTCCCCGTAACTTAGCAGTTCGGCAAAAGAGACCGATAGAATAAGTACTAGGCTTCCAAAGAATAAGTCATGGGGTCAATTTGCTCGACTAAAGGCGGTGCTGCAGCATGGTCGCAGTCAAATGACTGAAACAAGTAAAAGAGTAAGAGAGTTATTTTCACAGGGAATTGGAACAAAAGCAAAGTGTTTCAACAGAAGTGTATGTAAAAAAAGTGTTAAAAGTAATTAAAAATACTTGTTTTATAAAATTGGGTCAGAGGTCAAAAGTAAACATTAGCTCAGGCCAGATCCATCTTTGATATCTCCTTTACCTAATCCATGGATTGAGTTAATGTGGATCTCTGTATTACAAACATTCGTCTGTTTACTTCAGTATGTATGTATGTAAACTATTTCACATTCAGGCAGACATCAGTCACTAAGGTTCCTGGAAAGGGTCGTCAATGTTGTCCCTTGATTTTCTGACTATGATGCTGGATGACATTGTCTAATGCAATGCTTTGAAACGCTTGGATGGCTATCTTCATAGCCATCACATAGCAGCGAGGGATCACCATCATCATCACCATCATCATCATCACTGCTATCATCAGTGATGGTGGAAACAGCACTGTCATCCTCATTATCCTTTTCAGCCCTTTTTCCCATGCTAAAAGAATTCATTAACCAAACTCTCATTTCTACATTACTACTAAAAAGAACAAAAAAAAAAAAAAGCAAAAAAGCAAATTTTATCGAAATTAAATCAATAAACATAAATAATAATTAGCAATTGATTGGTTTTGCTTTTGTTTCTTTGAAATTCTCTTATGTCAGATGTAGGATTCTGACAAACTGAATTCTGACCCTGATTCTATTAATGTAACACCAAAGTCATTTCCGAAGATTCTAACTGCTTTTTGAAAAGACAAAGGTCATCTCAAAATTCTATTTCAAAGCTATCATTTAAATTATGTCCATGTCTTTGTATCTAATTAAAATTGTTACAGATTTTGTGATTGATTAAAATCTTTATAACACATTTCCTGGAAAGAGTTATAAATAGAAGGAAAGACAACAGATTAAAGACTTCTTAGGTCTTCAGTCAGTTTATCGAACACTACCAAAGATCCATTTCCAGTTTCTTAGTTGCTTGTTTGGAATGCTATTTAGGATTTTTATATATTTTAGTTACACCTATAATGCTTTTTGGAGAGGCATGAAGATCACAACTTCAGGGATAATATATTCTTTAAAATGCTTCTGTATTTTTGTCCTTCGATGTAAATTATATTTTAAGATTTTCTTAATTCAGGAATATGAGAAAGAAAAGAAAGATGGTAGAAGAGGAGAGAGAGAGAGAGAGAGAGAGAGAGAAAGATGGGGGAGAGGAGGGAGAAAGTGTGAGAATGACAAAAAGATAAGAAAGAAAAGAAAAAGAGAGAGAAAGAAAGAAGGAAAGAAAGAGAGAAAAAAGGAGAAAGAACAAAATAAAAAGTGGAAGAAGAGAACTGCAAGAGAATGGAGAGACAATAAGAATGGCAAGGCTTTGTGCCAAGACAATAGGTAGAAATAATTATATAGAGTTGAGTTCTGATTACTGAACATAAATGAGACCAAAGGGAAAGAACAAGATAAACAACAACAACAAGAACAACGACAGTATTGGATAATAAGTAAATGAGATGAAAGAATCACTAGCTGAATGGCATCCAAAGTTATAAGCTTTGAAATCTTGTGTTAATATTTCTTTCTTAATAATGTCCATTAACCATTACACAATATGGAAAAAATAAAAAAGAATATTACACAGTACATTGGAAAAGAAGTCAAAACACAAAATGATTTATATGAGGCAGAAAACAAAACAAAAAGATAAATGAGAACCAACAATTGATTATACAATATGGTTAATGAGGGACTTATTTAAAAACAATTTAGCGAATAAAGTTTGTTTTCCTGTATATATTACTTGATTTGATTTTTATTTTCTTGATCTGTCTTGTTTTGTTCAAGGTACAAGGCAGAAGAAAAACTACATCTACAGGACATCATCACTGTTGTTGTGCATACATATATCCCAGAATGCATCCAAAAAATGCTTCACTGAAGTGACAAGTGGTAAAACCACATTCGCCAACACACTGTAAATACTAAGTCAGATGTAGTTTGCTATCGCTGCTTATTCCAGCCATTAACAGAGGCCTCAATATTTCCAACCCTGCAATACCCTAGCATACCCTGCTTATCAACACCACCCTGTCTCAAATAATCCACCCTTTTCACAGCAAATCAGCTTCAACAAATTCCATCTGATTTATGCAAGAATGGAAAAATGTCTGATAAAACAATAATGATTGGAAGGGGACAACTATGATATGATGATGATGACTAAGATGACAACAATGATGATTATAGTGATGGTTATGATGATGATCCTCTAGACTCAACTTTTATCAAAGTGGGGGCCACTGACTGTATTTCCTTTTCTTTCCACAGGTGGGGGCCACTGACTGCATTTCATTTTCCTTCCACTGATGAGCAACAATGCAATGAACAAGTTTCATCCAAAAGTAGATTAATCGTCACAATTCTCTTCACCTTCAAAAAGTTGCTTTTACCATGATCGTTCCAAGATCTGGGAACCATTTTCATAGAATGGTTGTGCTATCCCCTACATAAAATCCTTGTCTGATTATTTTTACTTTTTAAAATAAAAAGGAAATTGGGATTTTTGGAGACAAGGGCTGATTATAAAATCTTCTTGAACCTCTCCTTGTCAATTTACATATTTAGGAAGAATCTTTTAACATTATTTTCAGTTTGATTTCAGCCAATGTTTGTTAAGGTTCAATTTCTTTAGAAGAACCAGCATAATTCTCTCGTCCATCATATGAAGAAGCACAGTTGAAAGCATTTACCGATATTTCTTTTCTTTAACACTATAACAATCTACTGGCCCATTGTTTGACACTATCACTTTGACAGAAAGGAAGAAGAAAAATTGCACAAATGTCACTATTTTTCAATTCCTTCTCACCAGGATGTGATGGCATATTGTCAATAGAAAGGATTAGAGTTCTTCATGGATTTAACAATATCAAAATCCTTTTCTATTGATAGAAATTAATTCATTGAAAATCCAGTTTTGAAAAATATCTAAATCCATTAATTCATTTTCTTCTAAACAAACCAGGTTTTTAAAAATTCCCCTGATATAAGATATGCATTGAAAAGCCAGTTTTGAAAATGTTTAAATGCATCCATAGCTCCATGTTGTTCACAACAAACTGGCAGAAAATTTCATTGAAAAACAAATTCCAGAAAATATCTGAATTTCACCAAGAAATCTTTTGGTCCTCATTGAATCAGATTTTTAAAAGTATTTCAATCTGAATAGAAAATTTATTTTTTAGAGTAATTTTTCAGTAAGTGGGAGCTGTAATTTATAGCAACCAATAACAATTTACTCAATGGGAAGTTAGTTCACTCTTTCTTTATTCTGTTTATAATTAGGAATTGAAACTTCCTGAGGGAAAGCTAAACATTTCACAAGAAACCTTTTAGACTTTATTCATGATTTATTGTTGGGTGTATGTGTGTGTATGAGTTGTATATGTGTGTGTATTTTTACACACGTTTTCCCAAGATTATCCCTCTCAATCAAAAACATTAGGCCTCATTGAGGCAATGACTAGTGACCGAGACCTTTGGAAATATGCTGTGCGTGAGAAGACCCAGGAAGCCAAGTGAGACCATATTCTGTGGCCTATGCCAGTGGTGTAACCAGCTCACTTATGCGTACCTTTCCTTCATTGTACACTAAACTCTGCTTGTGAAGACCTGTTGAGGCAAGTGAAATCGAAACCTAATCAAATTCGCAAATTCGATGACTGGCACCCATGGCAGTTGGAGTGCTAAGAGCACCATCCGAGCATGATCGCTGCCAGAGCAGCTGACTGGCTTCCATGCCAGTGGCACATAAAATGCACCATTCAAGAGTGATCGTTACCAGCCTCACCTTACAGGCACTTGTGCCAGTGGCAAGTGAAAAAACATTCGAGCGAGGTCGTTGCCAGTGCCGCTACACATCGCTCTTGTGCAGGTGGCACGTAATAAACACCACTTGAGTGTGGTCATTGGCAGTACTGCCTGACTGGCCCTCGTGCTGGTGGCATGTAAAAGCTCCCACTACACTCTCAGAGTGGTTGGCGTTAGGAAGGGCATCCAGCTGTAGAACCTGTCAGATCAGATTTCAGCCTGGTGCAGCCATCTGGTTCGCCAGTCCTCAGTCAAATCGTCCAACCCATGCTAGCATGTAGGGCAGACGTTAAATGATGATGATGAAGAATATATAACAAAAGAACACACACACACACACACCCATGCAATATTATCCCCTTGATGTTTCTTCTATTGATATCCTTCTAAAATAAATTCCCTCATTGAATAGAATTGCACTGTAAAGAATGACATCAGCTTGTATATTGATGTGTATATGTATATATAGACACATCTATACATATATATGCATAGAGATATATATGCGCACGTGTGTATATATATATGTGCGGATGTGTATATATGTGCGTCTGTGTGTATATATATGTATATATATATGTATGTATATATGTATGTATATATATATCTATATATGTATGTATGCATATATCTATATATGTATGTATGCATATATCTATATATGTATGTATATATATATATATGTATGTATGTATATATATATATATGTATGTATGTATATATATATATATGTATGTATGTATATATATATATATGTATGTATGTATGCATATATATATATATGTATGTATGTATGCATATATATATATATATGTATGTATGTATATGTATATATATGTATGT
>NC_068999.1:38297878-38298342 GCF_001194135.2 Octopus bimaculoides | reverse complement strand
TTATTCTTGTGGTGGTATCATCATCAATTTTTACAATTATCAAACTATAAGTTTTCTTTTTTTAAGTTTTTTTGATTACTGTTACTATGAACATGATTACCGCCACCACTGGCACTCCTACCACGACGACGACGACGACCACCACCACCACCATTTCAACATTACACACCATTGTGATGAATGATGCTAATGAAATGACAGAAAGATTGTTATACAGGAATATAATAAATATTTTAATTATCTGCTTTAATTATCAACTTTTTGTGACCAAATATATCACAGCATACATCAGATGAGAAGATGCAGAAGATACTGAGAGGCAGGAAGTCAAAAAAAAAAACACTCATATGTGCATCTCTCTACACACACACTCACTCACACACACACACACACACACACACACACTCACTCACTCACACACACACACACACACACACACACACACAAACATGCATCTTCCTCCC
>NC_068999.1:38296992-38297777 GCF_001194135.2 Octopus bimaculoides | reverse complement strand
GAAATGAAATGCTTTTTCAAATGCCTTGTCAATTCTGCCAGCTGACTGCCATCAATAATAATAGTAATAATAATAATGATAATAATAATAATAATAATAATACTTTCAATACAGTAACTATAAGAGCATCACAGCAAACCACAGCACATACCCAAGGCACACAGAGCTGCGCTCGGTAGTGAAGTGAAAGCACGTTATGAAAATAAAACTACTGAATAATAATAATAATAATAATAATAATAATAATCCTTTCTATTAGAGGCACAAGGCCTGAAATTTTGGGGGAGGGGGCCAGTCGAATAGATAAACCCCAATACACAAGTGGTACTTAATTTATCGACCCTGAATGGATGAAAGGCAAAGTTGACCTCGGCAGAATTTGAACTCAGAACATACAGATAAACTAAATGCCGCTAAGCATTTTGCCCGTCATGCTAACGGTTTCATTTATTTGCCACAAGGGTGAAGGATGAGGGGGACTGTACAGAGACAGGCATAAATTGTGGGGGTTTTACATATTATAATGAAATGATTAAAACAAAAAATAATAATAATAATCATCATCATAGGCGCAGGAGTGGCTGTGTTGTAAGTAGCTTGCTTACCAAACACATGGTTCCAGGTTCATTCCCACTACATGACACCTTGGGTAAGTGTCTTCTACTATAGCCTCAGGCCGACCAAAGCCTTGTGAGTGGATTTGGTAGACGGAAACTGAAAGAAGCCTGTCGTATATATGTATATGTATATATGTATATGTGTGTATATGTATATATGTATATGTG
>NC_068999.1:38282105-38296241 GCF_001194135.2 Octopus bimaculoides | reverse complement strand
CATATATATATATATATATATATATATATATATATATATATAGCAGGTTTCCATCAGTCCATCATGGAATTGGTGCTCAACCAACCATTGTCTTATACTCGTATCTACATTTATAGGTGCAGATGTGGTTGTGTGGTTGAAAAGTGCTCTTCAAAACCACATAGTTGTGGGTTCAGTTCCACTGTACAGCACCTTGGATGAGTTTTGGATTAGCCAATAATTCTTTGTCCACCACTAAACAGGGAGTCACTGGCTAATCCAAAGAAATGAGGAACCACACATTCTTGCATAATTTCTTTATATTTAGCAGATAAAAGCACTCAAAACAAGACAGCTTAGTCAAAAGAATTTCACTGACTGAGTGAAACCTTGGTATAGCTGTGTGGTTAAGAAGTTCACTTTGTAACTACATGACTTCACGTTCATTCCCACTGCACAGCACCTTGGGCAGGTGTCTTCTACTAAAGTTCCAACTTGTTAGTGAAATTGATAGATGGAAACTATATGGAAGCTTGTTGTTAATGTGTGTGTGTGTGCATCTGTGTTTGTGTCGCACCACCATCACCATCACTGCCTGACAACCAGAGTTGGTTTGTTTACATTCCTGTAACTTAGCAGTTCATCAAAAGACATCGATGGACTTAAAAAAGTAAGTACTGAGTTTGCTTTGTCCCAGTCACTCTACAAAGCAGTGCTTCAGCATTGCCACAAGTCTAATGACTGAAACAAGTATGAAAAATATATTTTTTAAAAAATGAAAAAAAATGAAAAAAAAAAAAGAAGTCTCGATAGCGTTTGTAAATTTGTGTGAGGGAGGATAATTGTGGAATGTGTGTGGGTGTTTGAAGAAAAATAACGTTTAATCAATATATTCAACTAAGCATGTTTAAAATTATCAAAACTTTGCATACGAAAGAGATAATTGGGAAAAAGTTTAAAATGAAGGAAAAGAAAAGAAAATTTCTCTAGAAAAGATTTTGTATTTAATAGATAACTAACTTGAAATATCCAAGGTAGAAATCTGAGCAATGGAATAACAGAAAAGTGAGAGAGAGAATGTGTGTGTGTGTGTGTGTGTGGTCTCTCTTCATGCTAGAAATAGCAACTGAAACTTATGCAATCTAATTACAAAGAAGAGAGTGAGAATCTCTGTATGGTCTCCCTTCTTGCTAGATATAGCAATCAAATCTCTTTTTCCCCACAAAGTATTTCCTACTGCTGTAAAAAACAGAAGGTATATTGGTTATTGTGAACCTAAATAATGTTGTGCTTGAAACAACAACAGCAACAAACAAACAAACAAAGAAGAAGGATCCTGGAGTTTGATTAGGAGTCAAACTAAATGAAAGACAGTGACAAGAGAATTGATCAGGCATTGCTGTGTTTGTTTTGGCTGTTTGTGTTCTGAGTTCAAATCCTGCAGTGGCCATCCCTGTGTGATAGCTTTAATCCATTGCTCAGCATGATACTACATTGTTGGTGCCCAGGGTACTTTTAGTGGAGCAAGAATTCAGGTCAGGTCTTTGGCTTAAAGATACCTTCCTCCTTCCCACACTCTCTTACCTGTGTCCGAGGCCCTAGAAAGGGTTAGGGGCACAGCCCTTCTCTCATGAGTAAGTGATAAAAAATATCCGATCAACAAATGATATGGTGGATATGACTCCACCACCACATCACCTACACCACCATCATTTTCACAACTTCTCTATGCTTGCATTATCCAAATGAAATTTGTTTAGGCAAATTTTCTATGCTCTGAAGCCCTTCCTGTCACCACCTCTCACCTCTCTTGTCACCTGTCTTGTCACCTGTCTGATCAAGGTAATAATCCCACATGGCCAGACATGTTTTTATTTTTTTTTTCTGAAAGATAGAAAAGGAATGTTATCACTTGTATGACAGTGTTGTTACTTTAACAACCATCACATGTGGGCAAAACAAAGACACATACATGTGTAAAGGGTTTCTCTCAGTTTCTGTCTACAATATCAACTCACAAGGCGTTGGTTGGCCAAGGCTATAACAAAAATTACTTGCCCATGGTGCCACACAGAGAGACTGAACCTGAAGCCACTTGGTTGGAAAGCAAGCTTGTTAACCATATAGCACTACACCTCAAACATTTTTACCTCCTGCAAGTATTACCTGCAACAGGTAAAAAGGTATTTCAAAACTACATTATCTATTTTCTTTTTTATATGCATTTAAGCTATGATTTTGAGGGAGAATTAGCCATGATTTCTTACCACCTGAATGGTTGCTGAGAGGATCCACTGATGGCTTGTAAAGCCTGTGACTTTCAGGTTTGTGGAGGTTAAATAAATCAGCTTGCTCACATTTATCACTGCCATTTTACAATTCAATTTATTTCAATTTATTGCAGCTGTATGCAAATACAACACAAAGTAGAGTGCACTGCTAGCTGCAATGACAACACTTTAGGCATATCAAATTACTGCAGCAACATGCAGTTAATACACAGCTGATACAATTGTCTTGTTGCCCGGCCATTACATTCTAGCAATGGTACTGATCACAGATTATCATTACGGTTGCTGATGTCCTTCTCCTCTTTGCCACAGTCAATTATCTCCATTGTTCTTTAGGGATTTGTAAAATATAATTCTAATGACTCAACGAAATCAACTCTCACTCTCCCACTAATATAGCAAACTATGTGCAAAGATTCTTCTTTTTATCATCATCATCATCATTATTATTATTATTACTATTATTATTTTTACTTTTAATCTGCACATCTGTAAGACACACTCAGCATCCTGGGACGATTAAAGGATAAGGGATGTTACAGTATGACTGGAAGCTCGGGGAGGAGAAGTAGAGAAATATCTTCATGTAATACAACACAGACATTTAAATGGATAGGGTTTTACTAAGGAAGTGAGCAGTACATGTCAGTACAATCTTCTGAGTTACTCTGAGACATGGTTCTCCTGGGATATTATCTAGATGTTTCTGATATCCTTTTTTTTTTTCATCATAGCTACAATAACAGGAACAGTTCTCTTTTTAAGATTCCACATCTTTTGTGCTTCAATTTCCAGATCCTTATATTTACTTAATTTGTCAGATTCCTTTACAGATATATCTTTATCCGTGAGAACACTTACATCTATTATTCTACAAGTTTTTTTCTTTTTGTCTTTAATGACTATGTCTTGTTGTTTAGCCTGTATCGTTCAACTAGGGTTGATGGTATCTACAAATTCCTCTCCTCAAAATTGCTGACTTTAGACCTGAATCAGAAACAATTATTTGTATTATTGGGGGAGGTGGACGACAGAAGAGCCCCAGATAAAAACTATTTAGGGCTATTTGTTTATGTCCTTTTACATTCTGAGTTCAAATCCTGGTGCAGCCCACTTTATATTTCATCATTCCAGGGTCACTAAAATAAATACCTTTCAAGTAACAGAATTAATTTAGTTGACGTATAATGCTCACTCACTTCCAAAATCTCTTGGGTGGTGGGCCTGGACTAGAATTCATTAGGATGGTGGAGTGGCAAAACCATTAGTACATTGAGTAAAATACAGTCCATTGTAATCCTTTACATAGGTTCAAATCTTCCCTGAGCCAACTTTGTCTTTCACCTTTTGGGTTGATGGAATAAAGTGCCAGTCAAGTGCAAGGCATATTTTTCCCAATTGATATCAATAAAATAAAGGCATCAGCTTGTCAAACATTCTTTTATGGATTAATACTATCATTTATACAAAACTAAGCTTGTAAGAAAACTATTTCACTTATAAGGAACCCTATTTAGTAGCAAAAACCATTAGCACTACATACTATACTGTATTACTAAGTGACTACTTCCACCACAGCTAGCAACTAGTGCCATAAGTGTTGCTAATAGTTCATGTAAACTGGAACCAAGAGGTGTTCATTTGAAATAAGGATGCAGGTGTATTGCAAGTTCGGCAAGTGAAAACCCCAAAATACTGTTCTTTCAACCATATTCCATAGGGAAGAGGAAAGGATTTGTGGAACGGAGGAAGATAGAAAAAAGGAAAACAAAAATAAGATGAACGACAAAACAGGCAATCTATATTTTACTTGATTAGGGGATAAAAATGTTAACTTTCAATAAATATTTAAGATTTAGATCATTATCCTGCATTTAATATTTATAATAGCTACATATATATATGCATGTATGTATGTATGTATGTATATATGTATGTATGTATGTATGTATGTATGTATGTATGTACACACACACAAAGAAACACATGCATGTGCTTATACAAACACACATGAATACACAGAAACATGTATACAAATGTATACATGAGTAAACACACAGACACATAATACACACACACATGCACACACACGCACATAGAGAAGTACACACAAATAGAGATATACATATATATGTGTGTGGTGTGTATATATACATATATATACACACACACACACACATATATATATATATATATATACATATATATACACACACACACACACACATATATATATATATATACATATAAATACTTATATATACATATATACACATACACACATATGCATGCATATTACTACCAACATCAATGTGTGCAAATACTCATGTATTGATGTTCACACATGAAAACACATGCACATGTACATAGAGAAGCATATGTGCGCACCAGGCATATATACACACGCCTACATACTTAGGAATACATACACAAGCACATTTTTGCTGCAATCAGCATATTACAGATATATACAACGGATGCACACTCACACACACACAATGGAATATAGAGAAAAGGGGGAAAAGAAATAAAAATAGAAATGAAGAAAAGATGGAAAGCAGAAGGAAAAGACAAGAGAGAAAGAAAAACAAGCAGTAAGGGGAAAGAAAGAGAAACATTAAATATGGAATGAATAAAAGAAGAAAAATTGAAAGAGAAAAAAAACCCATGGAACTGGGTTCAGGAATGTTAAGAAGATTCTTTGAGAACTAATTTCAATTCCATTTTGTAGTATTTTATGTTAGGGAATTGTGCTATAGTTTCAGGTTGATGGCTGCTGGGAAATTTGGTGAATGGAAACTAAGTGGAAGCCCATGTGGTCTGCATAGGTGTGTATGTCATCATCTTTATTTTAATGTCTACTTTTCCATGTTAACACGAGGCAGAACTTATTGAAGTAGATTTTTGGTGGTCAGATGCTGCATCCATTGTTAACTCTCACCTGTTTCCAAACAAGATAAGATTTCCCTGTGGCCAGACATGTTTTTGCAGAAGATTGGAAAAGGAGGACGCTGTCAGTAATGGTCACTTGAAGCTTCATGCCATGGCAAGACAACAAGACACAAATACAAGGGGCTTCTTTCCGTTCCCTTCAACCAAGACCATGTAGTTGGGTTGCAAAATGAGCTTCTAAACCACACAGTCAAACCTGTGTGGGTGGATCAGCAAATCTGTGGTATTTCTCACTGAGGAGACTAGTTCAGGTCAAAACAGCTTGGCTGGCAATCCATCAGCATTCCATACACGTGTGTGTGTGTGTGTGTGTGTGTGTGTGTGTGTTTTAATTATTGATATCGAGGATAAAATATTGAATATTTCAGAAATTTCATGTTCAAACAGACTTTTGACATTTTTGTGTTTATATTTACATATCTTATTCTGTTTTCCTTGGTTGATTTATTTACATGACATACCGTGTGTATATCCTTTTTATTTTAGACAACATCCAGTGTGTATATACCTTCTAGTTTATATTCAATGTGTATATTTTCCAGTTTATCCATGGAATAGCCAGTGTGTGTATAATCCAATTTATTTGGATAAACTTCAATGAAGTTTAAATTATACACAACATCCATAATATAAACCTCTAATTTATATACACATCCAGAGTGAAAGCCAATTTAGGTACTACTAAAGCAGAGTGGTCGCGCGTCCGCGCTAGCTAGTCGTGAGTGGTCGATCCTAACCCTAACCCTATCCCTAACCCTAAACACGTATTCATTTGCACACGCGTGCACGCACACTTTTTGTAGGATCGACCACGCATGACTAGCTAGCACGGATGCGCGTTTGGGACCACTCTGCTTTAGTAGTACCGCCAATTTATATTATGTGCAAACATTTGTTCATTCTATGTAAGCTTTATACACTTGAAATGAAAAGAAATGTGGGATATCCCACCCACCCCCATCATCTCTACTGTGTCCATCCTGCCAGTTGCTGTATTTAAACTACTTTGCTAATTAATGTTTTTATCGAAGAGCAACTCTCAACAATTCTCTCTCTGCCCAGTTTTCTTATGCAGAAATTCAGACTGAGAAATCGTTTTACTGTGGTAAGGAGATGAGATATGCGATTTTCAGCAGTTTCACTGTATTGTAGTACTTTTAGTCTATTGAAGACAAACAACAAAAGGAACTTTGAACAGAATAAAAGAGAAATGTAAAGAAAACAAGGAAAAGGAATAAAAAGTTTTTGGTGGATTAAAACAATGTAAAAATTATATATAAATGTATGCATGCAAGTTTATGATGGAAGCAGGTATGTATGTATGCTGTAGTGTTTGTCATAAGCATTAAACCATTGAGGAATGTAATCAGTGAATAGAAATGTAGAGACAAAAAAGTATAAATGAGTTGTTGCTAGTGAAATGCGGGAATTGCATCTCGTTTGAAATGTGTGTGTGTGTGTTTAAGAAGAGAGAGAGAGTGAGAGAGAGAGAGAGAGAGAGAGAGACAAAAGGGTGTGAGAGAAAAGAAGAGAGTTATATTGTTTCCTGTAATTTAGATTATCAACTGAAAGTAAAAATAGTAAATTTACAAGAGATACCAAAATTTAAAGAAACTCAACACCACAAACAATAAGGAAACTTCCTGCTATTCTTCTCATCCGATATCTCGGCAATAAATAAGTTAAACGTAAGCAAGCAATAAAGAAGAAACGCACGTGTGCATGTGTGCATGCGCGTGTGTGTGTGTGTGTGTGAGGGTTAGTCGAGCGTTCATGCCGATACATTGAACTGACTGATCATGCATAAACCATTGAGTATTCAACAGCTTGTATAAATAGACTTTATTATTTTGTGGGAAAAGAATATCTCAGAACTGGGAATCTAGCCAAGTTTTATCATCTTCAGTAAATATGTTAAAATGAAAGAATATACACACAAAAAAAAAAAGTAAATTTCAATTTCCAGTTTTATAGTATTAAAATTATTTAAAAATGCGTGTGTGTATGTGTGTATGTGTGTGCTTGTGTGTCCATATACTCGTAAACGCTATTAATAAGGGACATAATACATAGTTTTCCATTTATAGTTATTCCCCTTGCATTTGCTCACCTTCATTGCTTCCACCATTTGCTTTCAGGCAGCTTAACTTTTATCGAAATTCTTTCATTGCTGAAGAACCTTGCCTCATTGCAACTCAACTAGGACCCGAAATCCTAAGCAGGGAACAAATTTCTTCTTGATAAAGGGTCATTCTAAGAACCGATAAAAGCATCAAATATTCTTATATAGTCACACTGCCTATTTATTGGTGCTATGTCTTCTGGAATATGGTATTCAAAATTAGAAATGAAGAGAAAAAAGGTTGCACGGAAAGCAAGAGTTCCACCGATGGCTCCTGGCTCTGCTATTACATGCTTCCACTGCAACCGTGAAGCTTGTGCTAATATTGGTTTAAGCTACCTCAGGACCCACAATGTGAAATGTAGTTAATCTGGGGATCTTACAAACATGAAGGACAAATATCACTTATTGATTACGGAAAATAATAGGTTTCAATTTAAGGTTTTAACTGTTCAATACTGTTTGAAAATATAGCAGAACTTTCTCTTTTTCTCTTATGTCTCCGAAAAATAAATAGAATGATACTATTGATCCATTTTTCTGTAAAGGAATTATTGTGGATAGTAGAGAGAAAAGATAAAAAAATTGCTGTGGACTAAACACAAGTAAATATCTTAGTGTTTAAACTGTTTAATTACGTGTTCTAAAAGTGCCAAAACTGAATTTTATGTTCATCTCTTTAGGCCTGATAAAATATATACCAGTAATATACTTGGTCATCATACAATCAATTAAAAATCTTCTCAGTTTGCATCTAAACAGCAGTAAAAAAACATCAATACAAAAGCTGTTGACAAGACCAGTTTTCGTTTTTTCTTTTTTCTAAACGGTAAACCTTTGTCTGCTGAAAGTATTGCTGTATTCTGTCTTTGAATGCAGGAGTTGATGTCTCATCAGGCAGTGAAGCAGTTCTGTAAGTGTTTTGGCCCCTTCCACCATGACACCAGAGCTGTCCAGGGCCACCCACTGATGTAAGGGAATTCCCAAACAACAGCTCCAGTTTTGATGAGTCAGATGTTCTGACCCTGGGCCAAATGCTTCTAGCATCCTCAATGCCTCAGTCTTGTTGCACCATTATTCCTTACAAAAGTGAAATTAGTATTAAATACCTTCAGCCCTGTGTTTAAATACAGTCATGGTCAAGTTTACTTGTCATCTTTCTAGGTCCAATACAATGAACATCGTTAACATCCTGGGACTGAATCCTTTTCTCGATGTACCTCATCAGCATTGTCACGGTTTTACATCCACTTTATCTACACTAGCATGGGTTAGGTGGCTCTCCCAAGGTAATGATTTACAGCTCGAAAGGTTTCCAGTCAGACTTCAATATTGTGACCCATTACAATATCGAGGGACATGGGAGACCTTTTCTCAAACCAGAATAATCCAACAGATTATACTCTCTGGGTTATGACTAAATGGGGCTATTTCTAAGTCTCCAGCAACACTATAATTACTCCCTCTAAAACACTATGTGTCCCTCTGTCTCTCTCTCCCTCATACTTTGATTCTGCCTCTTACCTCTCTCTCTCTCTCAAACGCACACACACACACACACACACACACACACACACACACACACATGAACACTGTTTTTTAATCTGTTTCTTATTACAGATATATTATAAATGCAAACAGAAAAAAATTAAAAACAATAAAAACCAAAAACATGAAATAATAAAAAGACAAAAAACATCATGATGAATAATTAATTCACAGAGATTGATATGAATCAGTGAGATATCACATGACAGCAAATTAAAAAAACAAAAAAAAACAAGAACAATCAGCAACGAGAAAACAATAGAATATATTCTACATCAAGGGAGACACATTTTAGTCATTGAAAAACTCACAGAAATTGTTAACTTTATCATTAATTAATTGGTGTCAATATTTTCCTCATACTCTCTGCAACCTGGTCACTGACACAGAGACACAGCAAAACTGTGTCAGTGACCAAATTGTAGTGAAGTCAACATTTTTTTTTTTTCTGTATGTTTTTGAATGGTTAAAATGTGTTTTTCACACATTGTATAGAATTGCTTTAGTTTCAATACACAGCCTCAGATCTAAATGCTAGACAAGTACAACTCTGAAATAAAATGAATTTCCTTTCAAATGTCTCCTACCTCATCCATGTTGATTTTTTCCCTAATTGCTTTCTTTTCTTTCTCCATTCTAGCAATCTCCTGATTCAATCTCTCCTTTTGTGCAACAGTGACCTTGATCAAATGGTTTTCTGTTTCGTTCTCCTTTATTACGGCCAATATAAGATCCTGATGAAAAAGAATGAAGAGGATCAAAACAGGTGACAAAAAGAATTCTATGTCAGGTGCAAGACTTGAAATGTGTGGGGGGAGGGGGATGATGATGATGAGGAGGAGGATAGTCAATTATCTTAAGCCCTGTACTCAACGTGTACTTTATTTCATTATTATTATTGCTGTTATTCTCAAAGACTCTCTCAAATAGTTCTTAATTACCAGTTATTTTTTATTTGAAAGCAGGCAATAACAAATCACCAAAGGTTTCAAGTAGTGCCTTCTTCTGCTGTGACTCAAAGAGACAATACTTGCCTTAGAATGCAAGCTGTACCCAACAATGCTGTCTTCTGGATCACCTCAAGCCCGACAGCAGCTCCAATATTCTTAATATGTTTATTATTATCATTATTATTTTATTGTGTCTGGGGAGAGTCGTTCTCTGTTAGTGCCCTATTACTTAACACGCTGGTTTGATTTAAATAGATAAGTAAATGAACGGAAATTGAACCACTGAGTGTGTTAAGTAATAAGGCACTAAAATAGAATGATCCTCCCCAGACACAATAAAATATGTTTCAACACATGACTTCACATAAAGAATCTTGTAAACCAAATACAAATTATCCTCAGATAATTCTATGTCTAAAAACATTCTCCATGACAGCTGAATGAAATTGAAGGAAAATATATAGAAAATCTTGATTTGCTGACCACAGGAACTGGACTGATTTTAGAAGCCCCATCCTTCTTTATGTGATGTAGGACAGGAATCAGTGATGATTACTGATTGACAGAATCTCAAAAAGGTCCCCCTACCGCACCCAATAATTGGTGCCAATCAAAAGAAAATGAAAATCTATGAATTAATTCGATTATTCGTTTTTATGTCGTTTTTATGTCGTTTTTCATGCTAGCATAGGTTAGACAAACATATTAAGGTGGCATTGTTTTACAATACAACTGGATGCCCTTCCTGCTTCTAACCCTTAGGTACTTAATCAGGGAACACTAAACCAAAGCAAACTTTTGTTTTGGAAGTTTCCAAAAGTTTAATCGTGTAAACTGAAATCAGAGCTAACCTGAGTATTCTGGAGTTCTTGTTCCACATTCTTCTTATGTTGGGACATAGAATACATTCTTTCTTGAAGTTCTTCAAATTCCTTTTTCTTACTCTTCACCTCCTGCTTTATCTCAAATACCTGCAATAAGAAAAAAATGGTAGAATGTTAAGAAATAAGAAACAAGTCTTCTTGTTGTATTTAACACTATGGTTTTGTTTTAATGTTTGTTTATACACACAAAGGTAACCTTGGCAGAAGTTGGTCTTACTGTGCTCTAGCAGTCCTAATAATAATAATAATAATAATAATGATAATAACAACAACAACAACAAGATATTTTGCTATTGCCCCTGTCACTTTCCCTTCCCCAAGCTTTCAGTTACACTGTAACATCTCTTATCCTTCACTTGACATGGAATGTTGGATGTGTCTCAGCAAGTGATTGTAACAAACATGCAGGTAAATAATAATAATAATCCTTTCTGCTATAGTCACAAGGCCAGACATTTTGCAGAAGGGGTTAGCTGACTAAATCAGTCTCACTACTCAACTGGTATTTCATATTCAAGACCCCAAAAAAGATGATTGACTAAGTTGGTCTTGGTGGATTTGAACTTAGACTGCAATGATCCAGAAGAAATACCACAAAGCATTTTGGTTGGCACTCTAATGATGTTTCCAACCCACTGCCTTGTTTTATAATAGAAATATTAAAATTTATAATAATAATTCTATCTACTATGGGCACAAGGCCTGATATTTTGTGGTGTAGGGGTACATCAATTACATCGACCCCAGTGGCTGTCTGGTATTTATTCTGTTGATCTTGAATGGTTGGAAAGCACAATGACCTCGTTGGAATTTGATCTCAGAATGTAAAGACAGACGAATGCCACTATGCATTTTAACTCACTAATGATTTTACCAGATTGCAAGTTTAATGATAATAATAAAAACAAGAGCATTAACAGAGCACAAACCTCCACCAAGACAATACCAACGTCTTCTCAACAATTAGCCAGAGATGATTTTTAAAATGAGAATATCTGAAATAAACTTGACTGCTTTCACAAACGAGAATGCTAAAAATGAACCTGACCACTCCCAAAAATTAAGTACAAAAACAGGAAAAATAACCCAGAACACTTCTCCGGTACCAGATCGACCCCAAAATCTTATTAGTTTGTGCCAGTCACAAGCCCAAACATCCCTGAAAGTTTCATCTGAATCCATTTAGCAGTTCTTCTGACATCTTGTCCATGGATAAACAAACAAACACAACTGAAAACAATACCTCTGCCTTCACTTAGGTGGAGGTAATGAATATAATGATGATAATAATAATAAAGTAAAGAAAGAGGAAGAAAAACAAAAAATACAACCCCTTAAAATCTGAAATAGGAAGAATTTGGAGCATGCAAACGGTAAATGTTGCGCCTATAATAACTGGTGCGTTGGGAACAGGAAGTAAAGATATCGAAAAACGGTTGAAAGAGATTGAAATAGAATGCCGGGTAGAGTTTGTACAGAAAGTTTGCCTCTTAGGGGCTGCAAGGATTATCAGGAGGGTTCTGAGCACTTGAAAAGCAGCTGAAAACTTGTGGATACTCAAGGTTACAGGAAGTAACCTACTACCCACATAAATTCTACCAGGAATAAGACCGAACTTGAGCCAAACCCAAAATAGTAATAATATATGATATTCATTAATAAAAAATATAGAGAGAAAACTAGAAGTTTAAATTAAATCCAAAACAAAGTTATGAAATATTTCAAACTCAACCCCACCACAAAATTCAAACTTATTAAACTGAGAATACCACTTATTGAAACAAATTTACTACATTTTATTTTACTATAGTCTTTTTTTTGTTTTGTTTTTTTGCCGCTCTTTGTATGAGTGTGTGTGTAGGTGTGAAGGCATGTGTAGGCTGGAGTTTTCTTCTCTTGAAAAACAAATGCTAAAAAATTTCCCAAATGTATGGAAACCAGGATGTGTTTGTTTAAGTATAATCTGTAGAAGGTAGAAAATTATATTGTTTTCAACAAAATATAAACTTGACAAATAACATTTTTTTTTTTCTTAAACACGAATAAAGTGGTTTGCCACAAGATGAAAACATAATTCCATGGTGATAATGGAGCTGACAGCTTGCATGTGTTAAGGTATAAAAGCAAAACAACTTTACATTTAATATAACAGTTTTAAGAACATACTCACACATATGCTTAAACACGCACACATATAAACACCACCTCCGACTATGAGAATATTTTATATATACATACACATATACATATATATACATAAATATATACATATCTATCTATATATACATACATATCTACATATATATAGGTTCAAAAAAACAAAAACAAAAAAAACAACAAAGTGAGGACGTGATACGGATAGTGTTATTGGACGCTCAGGAAAGGAAAGAGAGAGTGTATGACGTTTCGGGCGTAGCCCTTCGTCGGAAAGATGGTAAGTTCGGAGAATGGAAGAACGGAGAAAGAGGAAAATGGTACCGATGCCCACGAGGTTACATTGTGATACATACATACCTATATATATACATACATATCTGTACACACACACACACACACACACACACACACACACACACACACACAGTACAGAGTGCGGTGAATAAATTGTTTAAATTATGCAAAGATGAAAATAACATTGACATCTCATTTTAACAGATATATTTACCAAAATTACATAAAAATATCTTAAAATACTAAAGAGTAAATTTATTCAATAAAATCGCCATTGGCTTCAGCCACTGCCGCCAGACAACTTCGGAATTTCCTACTACTCTTCTGGACAGGCTCCTTGTTTAAGTTGGTGAATGCTGCCATAATCCTTGCCTTCAGTTCATCTTAGGTGTTACAAGGAGTTTTGTTGGTCTCTCGCTCAACTGTGCCCAACACATAATAATCAAGGGTGTTGCAGTCTGGGGAGTCAGGTGGCCAGATGTTAGAGAAGATGTGGTCACAGAAATTGTCTGACAGCCTTGATTGGGTTTTCCTGCTTGTGTGGCATAGTAAAGCATCCAATGCTAGACATAGGGTCTTCCAGCAGCCACCATCTTGACTCAGGGCAGTACTACATCCTTCAGGCACTTGATGTAGACCTCTGTGTTGAGTGTGAGGCCATGTGGGAAGATGAATGGAGGCATAATGTCACCATCACTAGTGATCACTCCAAACATCATGATGTTACTGGAAGTTTGATTTTGATTATATTTTGGGGGACTCAAATTGTCACCCAACACTCTAAAATGTTCATATTGGAGGTTCTGGTGTGAATGCCAAGCAGTAGAGCATGTCATTTCCAAATTTCTGGCAGAGTGAATTGTGTCATGGTGCTATTTTTATCATAGATGGTGCCCAACTGACCCTACTATACTGTGTAGTTTACATATGTATATATACATGTGTGTGTGTGTGTGTGT
>NC_068999.1:38275606-38278106 GCF_001194135.2 Octopus bimaculoides | reverse complement strand
TAAAGTGTTAATACTTCAATTAAAATCTTAAATTTTACGTATCACAACAACAATAAGCCTTTGTGTCCTCCACAGTGTCCATCACAGGCCATTTTTATTGTATACAAATTAAAATTTAAATCATGACTAAACTATTTAACCCTTTTCTTTCCTGCATGGAAGACAGATTTTAAATGATGATAATGATGGTGGTTTCTATCGAAATAGGCTGCCTTTATTCCAGTTTATTTTAAATCATGAATTTAAAGAAAGAACCTTTACATTATAAAGCTAGTATTTAGAACATAACAGGAAATTTTGGAAGGTTTTAATTAGGATCAATTTGAAACAAGAAGCTTTTATCATTGAACAAGGAGTCGCTTCAGATATCTTGGGATCAAAAGGCTTAAAAACCATCATGTCAAGGACCTAACGTGTTTTGGGACAGAACACTCAGTTCTTCATTGTAAGCCGGTTAGAAATAGGCACCTGTGGCCTGTATTGCTTGTTTGCTAGTTTAGAAAATTTATCTCACACAGACTAGCATCATATCCTGGGATGAGGTCGGCATGGGGGTATATTTAGCATTCATAATTTTAATTCAAAAGAAAGTAGCACAAAATATTGAACATATAGACTATTCTCATTTTCAAAACAATGGTTTCTTTCATCCATATTGCTGACTTAAGTATAGGAAAAGAAGGTTTTTTTTCCCTCTTACATTAGAATTACATAATGATATTTCAAAATCATGGCAATCTTTTTTCTCTGTGGATATCTTTCTTTTCCTTTCTTTTTTCTAGAATACCTACTTCTTAAAGTCTGCCAAGAATCAAGATATTCAATGTCTATTTTCAAAGACAAGACAGTAATCAACAAATGGTGCTGTTGAAATGGTGATTGAGAAATTAGATTATTAATCTTATAATGTATTAACACAAATCTCTTTGAAAGGCAGCAATGAATGTCTTTACTTGAGAAAAAAATAAACAACAATTCTAATAACAACACCAACATTTATTGTTATTTACATATAAAGTAAAATTTTCACTTGGAAGAATCAGAAAAAATAAAATTAGAAATAAGCTATAGCAAAAGATATATTTCTATTCATCAAGTACAAATGTACTGAATATTGTAGGCATCATCATCATTATCAAACTGGGTCCTTGCAGTAACACTGAGTGAATCTCCTTTACTCTTTTACTTGTTTCAGTCATTTGACTGCAGCCATGCTGGAGCACCACCTTTAGCCGAGAAAATCAACCCCAGGACTTTTTCTTTGTAAGCCTAGTACTTATTCTATCGGTCTCTTTTTGCCGAACCGCTAAGTTACGGGGACCTAAACACACCAGCATCGGTTGTCAAGTGATGGTGGGGGGACAAACATAGACACACAAACACACATACATATATATATATATATATATACATATATACAACGGGCTTCTTTCAGTCTACCAAATCCACTCACAAGGCTTTGGTCAGCCCGAGGTTATAGTACAAGACACTTGCCCAAGGTGTCACGCAGTGGGACTGAACCCAGAACCATGTGGTTGGTAAGCAAGCTACTTATCACACAGCCACTCCTGCACCTATGAATGCGCATGTTTAGCCAAGAGATTGATATTGGTGCAGCTTTTATATTTATATTCTGTTATTGATTCCAGTCTTTGGATTCTGGCCATTTACTAACAAGGCCCTATAACAATGTTAATCAATTATATCAACTCCACTAAGAAGTTCATTCTGATTTTTTTATCAACCTCTGTAAGGAGTGTGGCATGTGATGTTGTGTCACATAAACATACAATGACACTAACACACAAACACACACACACACACACATCACCATCATCATCATTAGCTTAACCTACAAAAACAAACATTTTTAGCTTTCAGATTACTCAGTCAAATGTAATGCCTACTTATTCACATTGTTTTGAATTAATCCTGGATTACCTGGTAGCTTCAAAATTTTGATGATATCATTGTGTATTTTTAAAATGACATTGTAGGGTCATTAGCATAGGTGGGGGTAGTAGGGGCAGTTCACCTTGGATGGCACTTTTAAAGGGACACCACTTTTGGGTCTGCTATTGGCAGTGGAGTCTGGGGGTGGAAAACAGAAAGGCCACCCCAGGCAGCACACACTCTAGCCATGCTAGTGTGTAGGGTATATGCGAGAGGTCAGATCTGGTTGGTTAGAAAATAAAACAGGTAGAATTTTTTGGCCAAGTGAGGTCAGTTTAAATGCTAAAGTGCTAATCACATTATTTGGAAAAAAAGTAAGGATTGGCACGAAGGATGGGAATTTTTCCATAGAATACTGATTTAAGTATTGTTCAACCCATGCTGGCTTGGAAAAAGAACATGTAAAATAAAAGACAATAAAGACAACAAGTATAGATGATGACGACAATAACCATTATGGTGATGGTGATGATGATGGGGGATGATGGTGGTGGTGGTGGTGATGGTGATGATGGTGATGATGATGGTGATGATGATGATGATGATG
>NC_068999.1:38274982-38275596 GCF_001194135.2 Octopus bimaculoides | reverse complement strand
GATGATGATGATGATGATGATGATGATGATGACGATGATGATGATGAATGGCAATGATGCTAATGATAGTGCTGATGAATGTGATGATTTTATTTTGTTTATTCCATTTCTAGTTCCAACCATTCAAATGTTCTATGATGATGATGATGATGAGGAAGACGTCATTTTTAAAGACACAAATCTATTTTACTGACACCAGCATTTTGTAATCATCTTTTTCCTTTCATTCTTTGTTTTTTGTTTTTGTTTTTTTTTCTGACCAGGGAAAAATTAGATGACCAAGCTGACCCTGGTGAAACTTGAATTCAGAACAAGTAGACAAATATAAGCGAAAGAATATTGAGAAAATGTTGCAAAGTATTTCATTGTTCCACCTTCTGCTTATTCTACTTATTTTTCTAATATTTCACAACCTTGCAGAACATAATTAACAAAGAAAAAAAAAAGAAAGGAAAAAACAATACGTAACAGATTTTCAAAAATCTTAAAATTTTCCTTTTCATCTAAACTACAAAAAACAACCAACCTTTTCATGTAAAAATTACTTTGAATAAAATTATTAAAATAATAATAATAATAATAGTAAAAAAAAAAAACTTAACTAAAATCTTGTT
>NC_068999.1:38273651-38274972 GCF_001194135.2 Octopus bimaculoides | reverse complement strand
TTGTTTTATAGAGTCTGGAAAAGTTAACTTTTCATTTTAGAAATAGAAATAATAAATCAGTAAAAAAAAATATTATTATTATTATTATTATTATTATTTCAATTAAAAAAAATATATAATTTCTTTCTGAAAAATACTCAGATTTTTTTTTTTATTATCATTTTTCTTTACACATTAATTTGTTTCCAAGTTTTAATAATTCTAACCACCAACTATTTGTTCTGAATGATCCAAATAAAAGAAAATTCAACAAAAACAAAAAAAAGAAAGATGGTCGTGTGGTTAAGAAGTTTGCTTTGTAACCAAGTCATTGCAGGTTCATTCCTGCTGCAAAGTACATTGGATGTTTTCTACCACAGCCTTGGGCCACTCAATGCTTTAGTTGATGGAAACTGAAAGGAAGCCCACTGTGTTTTTTGTCCCATTGTGTTTCTTGTTCAATTGTGTTTTTTTATCCCTGTAACTTAACAATTCAGCAAAAGAGACTGATAGAATAAGTAGCAAACTTTGAAAACAAGTACTGTGGTTGATTTTGTCCAACCCTTCAATGTGGTAACCCAGCATGGCCACAATCCATCGACTAAAACAAATAAAATAAAAGATTAAATTTTAAAATCTAGTTGTTATTGTTTAGCCAGTTCTTAAAGACAATCCGTCCATGACCATAGCTTCTCCTTTTGTTCCGGACATATCCAAAGACCACATTTCTAAGATTCATGTTATTGTTATTTAATCCCAGGTAAACCATCATCAAGTAGACCTATGAACAAAAATAATCAAGTTATGACCACCCTGTCCTACTTTTCAAAAAATTGGATTTAGAGCCACACTGTCAAATGCAGCTTTGCCTTTTTCTGTTTTATTTTTTATGAACAGATATCAGAAAAAATTGGCTGCTATGTCTGACAGATTGAAAGGCTGCATGTGGATCATGGATTTGAGTCTTATTTTGAAGACAAGTTGGACTTTGTATTGAGCAACATTGGCACCAGACCATTGCCAGACAATGGGAATTGGTGGGGAATATTTTGAGCCCCAGTCTAAAAATTGTCACACCATGTTTCTCCGCACACACACACACACACACAAACACACACACAGCACAAGTTTGGCTGTGTGGTTAAGAAGCGTACTTTCTAGCCATGTGATCTTTGGTTCAATCTCACTGTGCAGCACCTTAGGGAAGCAACAACTAATATAATCCTGGGCTGACCGAATCCTTCTGAGTGGATTTGGTACACAAAAATTGAAAGAAACCCAGTGTGTGTGTGTGTGTGTGTGTGTGTGTGTGTGTGTGTGTGTGTGTGTGTGTGTGTGTGTG
>NC_068999.1:38264797-38272555 GCF_001194135.2 Octopus bimaculoides | reverse complement strand
AAATCGTGATGGTGCGGTGACTTGGCAGAAGTGTTAGCACGCTGGGTGAAATGCTTAGTGGTATTTCGTCTGCCGTTATGTTCTGAGTTCAAATTCCGTCGAGGTCGTCTTTGCCTTTCAAAAAGGGAAACAAACCTCTTGCAGTGAACTACCGCCCGATTTTACTCACTTCTCGAATCATTAAATTATTTGAGAGGGTGGCGAGATCGTGAACAACTCACTTCCTCAAAGACAAAAATCAGCTGAAACCCAACCAGCATGGTTTCCATGATGGCAGGGACTTCCATGATGGCAGGGACTTCTGCACCATTTTGTTGACATCTTAAAAGCGTTGGGAGAAGGCTCCAACACTGACGTCATATACGTTGATCTCAGCAAGGCATTTGACAGAGTGGACCACAAAATCCTGTTGAAGAAACTGTCCGACATTGGAGTCCGTGGAAAGCTGCGGCAGTGGATGAAGTGTTTCCTGACGAACAGAACCCAACATGTTGTGTTTGAGGGAATACGATTCAGCTCAGCCAAAGTCAGTAGTGGTGTCCCACAAGGTACTGCATTGGGCCCACTCCTCTTCATTATTTACATCAATGACATAGTAGATGTCATCAAACATTCTACATTGAAAATCTATGCAGATGATTCCAAACTCCAGAAGGCCATAAACGGTATGGGAGACCGAACATGCCTTCAATCGGACCGGTTTCCTGTTGTCCAATGGGCGGGAAAAAACAATATGTTTCTAAATGAAGATAAGTTTAATTTGATCCACTTTGGAAAAGAGGATACTCAGAAACTGCCATATGCCCTTCCCTCAATCGACTCCCTAGATTTCATCCAGCAACACCAGAGACCTCGGAGTAATTGTTGATTACAATCTAAACTGGAGTTCCCACGTAAATGGTAAGGTTGACTTGGCCTGCAAGATATGCTCCTGGATTCTGAGAACTTTCTGGTCTAGAGATGCCCCCACCATCATTCGTCGCTACTCTTTTTTTGCCTGACCTCATCTTGAATACTGTTTCCTACTGTGGTCTCCCCACACAAAGCAACTCATTATGAAAGTGAAAGCAATCCAGACATCAATAGCAAAAAAGATAAAAGATATGACAGGCATTAACTATTGGGGTCGACTAAAAAAACCCAATCTCTACTCTCTCCAACGCCACCGAGAGTGCTACATCATTTGTGTGATGGGGAAAATATTCCATCAATATTTCACAAATGAATGTGGCATCAATTTTAAAATCCACCCACTACAAAAATCGAACTCAGGACACATAACATTACAACACAACTAATTTACCTCAATTGGTCCAGCTCTTTTTAATATCATACCAAAATGTCAAAATGGAAACGGATCCCATAAAATTCGAAAATTCTCTGGACAAAATCCTAGACCAACTTCCTGTCACATTAAGTTGACAGCATACAACTACTTCATCGTATCACTACTGCATAAATCTCTCTTCCTGTCGGCCAAGGTCTAACCAACAGTAGTATTATTCCCTTCAGGGGACTGTCACATTAAGTTGACAGCATACAACTAAAGATGGTGTATTTTAAAAGAAATGAAAGGATTAAAGTATTCCCTTCTGTAGAAATATTTGTATGTTCATATAGAGTAATATGCTTTTATTAAAGCAGCAAAATTTCACATTTTGTTTAGACAGTCGTGATGAATACTGAATGAAAATGGTGATAGTTCCCCGTATATGACTAAAAGACTTCACCAGATGGTGCTATCAAGTCAGATATGGCCTGGGCCTATACTGGCCAAAACCTGCCACAGTTATCAAAGTTACATATACATACATGTACAAGTACATACACATATACACAGCAAGGTCGTGTATTCTGGGGGTGCAGGTTGTGCGCTGCAAACCCATCGAAAATGGCAAATTCATTATAAACATGAACCTTACTCATTAATTTAACTTTTGTTATACCACTGCTTGAAATTTGGTGGCGGGTGTCATGAAATAACACTGCACATAGTATCATAATATGGTATCGGCATATCGTAGGATAATGGGAGAATGGCAAAAAATTAATGGAGAAGGGTATGCGACCTTAACTAAAACAAATCTTTTTTTTACAATAATTTTTTTCTTAGAATATCATCATATAACTTGGACCACAATTTGTTTGCAGTTAACTTTAGCGCCATATACCTGTATTTTAATTTATACATTATTTACATTATTTACATTTTGGATCCAGCATTTTGAATAGAAATCCACAGTCTGTATACCTACTTTGAGTAATACTAATGTATGCCGTAGTACGACCAATGTAGCAGCACACCCAATGACAACCGCCATACGCTACTGATGCACGCACGTGTACATACACCTACATTGTATATACATATATGTAAATTCTTAAGTGAAAGAGAAACAAAAAAAAAGTGAAGAAATGATATTTGACAAAGAGGGTAGGGGGGAAGAAGAGAGTAAAGTAAAGAAAGAAAGAGTTTGGCTCACAGATTAAAACATTTTTTTTTAACTACACAGTTTGAAACTTCGTATACTGGTGTAATTTCTCACGCAGAACACGGTTTACTTTGAACATTTTTGACAAAATTTCGTATTTTAGAAGTTATTTCGCGTTAAAGTTGTCGAATTTGGGTGATGTTAACCAATCAACGACGTGTATTGAGTTAAAGAAAGCTACTGCTGTTTGCGATAGTAATCGAAGAGGAACAACGTCCGGGTCATCTCTACTGAATGTCACCACTCTGTTCTATTTTACATACGCCATAGAAACCGGAAAACCGGGCCCGTGAGCCTGGCTAGGCTTGAAAAGGGCGCATAAATAATTAAATAAAAATATGTATAAATATTGATATATATAAAATGGACTTGTGTGCTATACAAACATACATGTATACGCACACACGTATACATAAAAAAGCCGCATAGTAAATGTACATAAATAGATTCCTATAAACACCTATAAAATACACTACACACACACACACACACACACACACACACACACAGATTCACCAATTAAGTTATTATCAGAAATGTTTCCTTTTCAATCTCGTAACTAACAAAGTAACACGAACGCTCTTAGTGTTTGTGGTAATCTGGAATGTTTGGTGTGTGTGTGTGTGTGTGTGTGTGTGTGTGTGCGTGCGCACGTGCGCGTTCGTGTGAATGTTGTACGAATGTCTTGTGTAAAAGAGAACGAAATCAAACGGGATTGAGTGTAATTGAGAATAAACGATGGAAGGGAGAAAGGGAGGGAAGTGGAGGAAGAGAGGGAAAGACGCAGAGAGAGAGAGAGAGAACGGAGAGTTTACAGTAACAAAACCAGACAATCCAAACACATGAACTATATACATACGCACGTTAATAATACATACATACATACATATATATATATATATACAAGCACACAAACATAGCCATGTATACACATACGATATGCATGCATATCTAGAGACACACGCCCACATACGTACATACGTTATACACATTCTTTTCTAAACACCTCCGTTTACACTTATGTACATACATAACAGGCATAAGTACAGATTTGTGCCCCACTCCCAATTCAAAAGTTTTTAACAAAACTCAGCTTAAAACAGAATTCTGCCGCTGTTTCATCACGATAACCAATGTGTCTCTCCTAAAGTGCATAGAAAGTCAAGAAACAAACTCGGATGCGCGCGCACGTGTGTGTATGGAACCTATCGTAATCTATTTACCCACCTATGTACTTACCTATGGCCTGGCTACCCATCTATGTACGTACGTATATAAGTATTTATATATATATGCATACATACACACACATATGTACATAAACACATACACACGTACATACAAAGAGAGAGAGAGAAAGAGAGAGAGGGAGAGATATTCGAAAAGCAAATATATAACCAGAGATAAACGAAATTGTCCCCGAGAGACGCAAAAATGAAGAAAAAGGGGTGGAAAAATAAAAGAGAAAAGAAAAATGTCCATCCGTTTGTTGCAGGAGAGAAGAAAGAAAAGAGAAATAAAGAAAAGAAACCAACAAAGAAATTCCCACCTCATCCTGTAACTTCCTATTTTCGTCATTAAGAATCGGTATTCTTCCTTCTTGCCAATCAATTTCGCTCAAAAACTTGTCCATTTCTCTGCTCTCCATGGTTAAAAATTGATAAACACTTCCTCACTATGAACAAGCGATTTCGATAATTTTTTTGTGATTATTGTTGCTATAGCAACATTAGTGATTCAGGGGAAATAACTCTAAAATGCCAAACTGACTTATCTCCCTTGAAATTCTATAGCCACGTCAATTTTGTGAAATTAGAGTTATGTCCCTTTGAATGGAGACTTAAAGGGAAACGTCACGTCGATATTTGTTTTTAATTAATGGACTGCGGCCACGCTGGAGCACCGCCTTAAACGGTTTTTGTCGAACAAATCAACGCCAGTACTCATAATTATTCTGCTGTCTCATCTTGCTAAACTGTTAAGTTATTGAGATATCAATTTAGAACTAGCTATCTATTGGTGTGGAGAACAATCGCACACGTATATACGTGCACACATCCGCGCACACACATATTCATATACCAGTGCATATCTACAGAGGCACACATATATATGCATGAACGCGCACACGTGCACACACACACATGCATAAATACATAACCACCGTCAGCAAAGTTCACTCACAGAGCATTAGCCGGCACAGTGCTATTACAGAAGCTCAAGTTGCCACGTAATGGTACTGAACCCGAAACCACATAATTGTATATCGACACACTGTCGTATCAGCGCCTGTAAAATAAGATAGGATGGTAACGTCTGAAAAGATTTTGGCCATGAAACTACTTGACCCCTCCACCACCACTACCACCATCACCAATAACGATTCTTTTAAATGACCCCAGTAATTTCAACTATTCAAATGTTAAAATGTCCACACTCGGCCTTGCTCGATCCAAAATTAAACGCTTCATGTCAGAACGTTCAATTTGCTTCCCATCTCTGAACGGAACCTGATACACCTGGAACTATGGACCCCTTAATCCTACCAGTACATTCGCTTGATAGCCTTGTCATTGTTATTTCTGCCCCTAGGTCAAAGCTGCTTTCACCCACCCTCAGTGGCCACTGCTACACTCCACTATTTTCTTTGCTTCTTTATTTTGTTTGCTTATTATTATGTTCTTTAAATAAAGTGTCTACTAGGACTACACGTTCTTCTGTGTTGTTTGGAAAGATAATCGGTTGAGATGTTCAGAGTGATTCGGCGGACGCTTCGAGCTGGTCAGCCGACTGAATGTTATGGGTCAGCATGTTATATCACCATGTTATATGGTCTGCACTAAGCTGTAGCAGCAACACCAATAGACGCCGCCGGTGCCATCACCGAAGCAGCAGCTTTGTTTGTGATGGCTTCTTTCCAGCCTTACTGGTTAGCAAGTTCGGTAAAAGATGGTCAATGGAATAAGAACTGGACTTGAAATATGTATTGGTTTCGAGTCGGTCGATTACGCCATTCCAGGCGATAATCCAGAGTGGCCGCAGTCCAATGAACGAAATAAGAAAATCAATGATAGTATAGTAAAAATGAAAAGAATAAAGTTAAAAATAAAAGGTGCATTTTCCAGGGGAAAATACTCTATTACTAAATGCTTTCTCTCCCCACCTAGTTATCTTCTCTTTAAAAGCAACGTACAGGATACGAATTTCTTGACTGACTGAATTTTAATTTTGTTCGTAAACTAATATTTGATTCCATCCTTTCTTACAAACGATCGAAAATGCTTCGCATCAGTGAAGATAAGGGTGATTGGAGTGTTTACGTCTCCGTAATCTATCGGTTCGGCAAAAATGATCGATAAAATACCTATCAGGGGTCGATTCATTCGATTCATTCAAGGCGGTGCCCCAGCATGGACTCAATCTAATGAATGAAAGAAAAAAAAAAGAGAAAAGAATAAAATAGTTTGAATAATTAATAAAAATAAAAGAAAATAATTATTGAAATCCTTTGATCGGATTGGATTGTCCATGTTCAGTCGAGCGCAGGATGAAGGCCTCAGCATGTTCTTTCCACGAGAAACTGATCAGAAATCAGACTCGTTTGATGAGCCTACTCTGTCACAGTTTCTCGATAGAAATCAAGAATCAATTTTCGTAATTATTAAAAAGAATATCAAGGAAGGCAACGAGCTTGCAGAATCATTAGAACATTCGAGAAAATGCTTGGCGGCTTTTTGCGGCTGTTTCTGAGTTCAAATCCAGTCTAGGACGACTTTGCTTGTCATCTTTCTGGAATCCATAAAATAAATACGTGTTGAGGATTGGAGCCGATACAATCGACCTGCCACTCCCTCCAAGACTCAAAATGGCTGGCTTCATTCCGAAATTAGAAATTATTATTTGTAGACGGAGCCAAGTCTTTTGTCTCTTCTAGAAGAGAGTTATTATTAAAGTGTGTGGAGGAATGTCGTAATCGATAGCGCGTTGAACAAAATACGTTGCCGCATTTAATGAACCGCTCTCCCTCAGACAGAGATCGATAAAATATTATCAATAAAATATTGGTGCTCTCTTTTAAATTTGTCACAACCTGGGTCTTTGATCTGGGATATCTGAATGTCTACAAAGATCATATGTCTGCATCCTGCAAGTTCTGTTTGAGGGCATAGTCCTGAACAAGCTTTCCTTTCATGGAAGACCAGTCGATGCTCATTCGTGCAAGTTACCTTTTTCATGGCACCGATGTTGTTCAAGGAAAGGCATGACAACCTTACGGCTTGTCCACCCGTGACATTCCAGGTGTTGACATCAGAATACAGAGCCAGAGCAGATATCTCAAGGTATTACATTTGATGCTCTATTAATTCTGCCAATCCAACACCATGTATCGATGGATTATTCATCGATTCCGACGAAATGAAAGGCAAATTGGAAATCGACGGGATTCGAATTAGGAACGCAGGAAGCTGGAACAAATATCGCAGGGTATTCTAACCGATGTTCTCCAACAATGATCGACTGCTTGCTACGTTAAAAACCATCGTCATCATCTCTAGAAGAGAGGTTAATCGGCAGAACCGTCAGAGTGTCGAACAAAATTGCCATGTTTATTTTCAGTCTTTTACATTACTTTCACATTTTCTTTTCCAGTTTTACATTTCTGCATTCACAGGTCACAAATATCAGTTTTTAATTTTACTCCTTCCGGCGACGATAAAAATAAAAAACGGGATTTAGTTCTTTAGCCGCCCCTCCTTTAAAGCAATGTCAGGTACGTTGCTGGTATTTGATTTATCGACCCCTAACCGGAAATATTAAAAATTAAGAGACAGTCTGAGAGGGATTGGAATTCATAATGCAGAGATTTGAAGGAAATATCGTGAAATCTCAGACAGTGGGCCCCATATAACGAATAATTTTTAACGCTAGGCCAAACGAGTTGCAAAATCGGTAGAACATCAAAGACGAAATGCATCACGGCATTTAGTTACTTCCTTCTACGTTTCAAGTCCAGATGACGTGGCTAAAGACTTTGTCTTTCATTCGTTTTTACTTCGATTTAAGTCGATTTATTACATACTTTCCTCCAAATAGAGGGCCTTGTGCTATAGTTGTAAAATATTAACTGACAACATAATATAATATTGTATGATGAATGATAAATATTGATACGGTTATGTGGACTGATAGCCGAGTCTGTACGAGGAGCTTGCAATGATATCCACATGGTTCTCGGATATATATATATATATATATATCTATATAT
>NC_068999.1:38260293-38264390 GCF_001194135.2 Octopus bimaculoides | reverse complement strand
ACACACACACGCACGCACGCACGCACGCACGCACGCACGCACGCACGCACGGTTGTATATGTATATGTGCATTTGTCATGTCTAAAATTACCGGTTTTTATATTTTGTTTTATATAAATCTATTTTAATAAAACTTAACAATTTAAATTTCTTTCATATCCTACAGCTTTTGCTATAATAATTTCGAAATATTTATTTGCTAAATTCAGTTAACTGTTAATTAGCACATCTGTTACTTCGATCAACTTCGTTATTTTTTGTCGTTCGAATATTCCCGAGAGAATGTATTTCCATCGATTATTGTCGATCAACTGCTTGCATACCCTCGGGTACATATGGCTTGGCTTTGAGAAGCAGGGAGCACGACAGTGTAGGGTGACGACCGATAGATCGACATTTAGGTATAACAATTCATGTTCTCAATTCACTGAGGTCGATTATATTTTAATCTATTGATCTATTGAAATTTGTGAAACATTTCTTTCTACTCTAAGCACAAGGCCTGAAATTTGTGGGGAGAGGACTAATTGATTACATCGACCCCAGCGTTTCACTAGTTCTTAATTTCTCGACCTCGAAAGGATGAAAGGCAAAGTGGACCACGGTAGAATTTGAACTCAGAACGTAGTGACAGGCGAACTACGCTAAGCATTTCGTCCAGGTCGCCGCCGTTGAGATCTGTGAAATAATGACCATTGAAGGACAATATGCAACTGAAGCCTTCTCAACAAAAATGCCTGGAAGACTCGTAAAATCACTGACGACCTCTCCTTGCGATCTCTCTTCCGCAGCTTAGAATAAAGATGAGGTGTCAGAAAAAAACCAATCATTTCCTTTTCTAGGCGAGAAACAATTAACAATAACAGTTGGTAACACTTCAAAAACTCAAGGGAGAAGAACAGCAATTGAATATTGCTCTCATATCCACAATGCTACAGTTGTTACATAAACAAATATTCGAGACAGCATCACACAAATGAGGCCACCCGAATGATTAGCATGGAGTCGTCAGCACATACCAAAGTTTGACGCTCACATGTGCTGTCCCAATGGCTGCAAATGTAGCCATTACTCCCCAGAGCTGGTAGATTGACTTGAGTTACCTCTATCTTCCATCTTGTAGTCAAGCGTCGTTGGTTGACCAACAGGTACCCGTTTGCACAGATTGTAGCAACAGGTATTTCGGTGTATAGGAAACTAAGTGATGCTACACCCCGCTCAAGTCCTCAAATAGCACTACAAGAACAACAGTTTTGTAGGTAGTGCTGCCCAACTTAGAATTTGTGTATGTCGAAGAATGCAGACCAACTTACAATGCCAGAAGAACATCAGTCTACCGCGGAGTGTCACAAAGTGTTGTGCCATCTTTCATGACATCTTCGAATTATCAGTCTGTCGGTAGTAACAATTGCCATGTCATTTTGTGTCTTATTCCTGGCAAAGGTCTTTGTAAATCTGGTCCATAATTTTGTAGACGAGTCCTTAACTAAGCGCTACCATTAGGAGATAGCTAAACACTGATCTCGCATTAAACGGGTTTGTAACTCCCCAGAGTAACTAAAATACTATCCACAGCCAACGATAAGACTCCCTATCTGGTTCCCTATTTACGACTATACCTCATCTTTTCTTCCCAAAATATCATCACTCTTGACTTTCTTCCTCTGAACTCTTTTTGCTCTGCCCATGTTTCTTTGTGCAGTCATCGAGTTGTGATTGTCGAAAAGAAACATCGTCTGAAGCCCTGTCAGAGCCATTACTAATACGTCTTTCAAGTTACATTATAAAAAGATGAAAAAAAAAACTGTAGACGACATGATATATATTATTGTCATTTAGTCAAGAGTCAAGGCAGTGCCCATGACTATTTACAGGGTGCTAAAAACATACAAGGACCTAGTTGTGGAATTAAACCAGGCAACATATTGAGTCTCAACGGGATCAGCCACGGAAGGATTTGAACACAAAATGTAAAGAACCAGATCAAATACCGCTAGGCGTCGTGTCCGATGCTACAACGACTCTACCAGTGCCCTGCCTTTAAGTGGTACTTTATCTATCGACCCTTAGAGGGATGAAAGTAAAGTAACAAGAGGTTTCTTTAATCGACAAACTCCTTCCACCTAATTTGTCGCCATGTGCTTATGTAACAAGATTTATCTTTAGGCGTAGGTTTAGTTGAGTGGTTAAGAAGTTCGCTTTACAATCACGCTGTTTCAGGTTCAGTCCTGCCAGGGAAAACGTCCTCTTCTATATTTCTGAGCTGACCAATGCCTTGTGAATAGATTTACTAGAGGGAAACTGTATCGAAATCCGTCGTATGTATTGTGTGTGTGTGTGTGTTTACATCTCCGTCATCTAGCGGTTCGGCAAAAGGAACTGACAGAATATGTACAACATTTAAAAAATAAGTACTGAGGTCGATTCAAGGTGCTGTCTCAGGATGGCCGCTGTCCAATGACTGAAGCAGGTAGAAGATAAAAGATATCAGGGCGCTGAATCAACAGTATATTGGACAAAATACATTGCTGTGGATATTTCAGTATTTCAAAGTTTTACGATTCAATCCTGCCGAAGTCAACTTTGTTTTTCATCCAATCAAACGTACAGTTTGAAGCAATCATCGATTCCAGTGTTGGTGGTTTTGGGATCGATGTGGTCGTCTGTTACCTCTCAAGAAAGTTGATGCCTTGTACGTTTGTTAGAAATTATCGTTAGTGACAACTTGTTTTAAAAGGACAAACTTCTTTTCAGACATTGGATATTCGGGACAGAATACGGATTGGCAAAATCAATAAAATCGACAGAATATTGGTAAAAGTAGGTTGGCAGTGTTTATTTAGAAGGCTTTTGTGATATACGTTTTGTGTTCGAATCACGTGGTTGTTCGACCTTTACCTTTCGTACTTCCGGCGTGAAGCGAGAATTTAACAGCATTGCAAATGAATAGGACTTGGTTGTATGTAGGTAAATCTAGTGTGAAACAGAATATTTAACAAATGTTTTCTTTACTCTACTTGTGATTTAGTGAAACTTTAAATAATGGATTTCATTAAAAGTCAACGAAATTTATTCAATATGGCTTCCGGTGGTAAAAAGCCGGATGTCACTTTTACTTATATTGGTTCGTAAATCGGACGATAATTTACACTTTGAGAAATAAAAAAAAAAACAACAAAAGCTATATAACAAAAACAATAATATTAACAACAACAACGCATTTTTTTTTTATTCTAGCCAGCAATAATCACTTATATTGTGATGTATATCGATTTCTTTTGAATAGTGTGGGCACTTATTTCATTTCACTGAATTATTTGGTAATTTGGGCAAAAGAATTTGATGTCAATACGCTAGTTGTTTGTTTATTGTATTATTTTTTTTTACTTTATCTATTTTTTTGTTCTCTTTCTTCTTCATACGTTAGTTTTTCCATTTGTGTTTTGTTACGATGTTAGTTGCTAAATAATAATAATAACAATAATAATAATAAATAATAATAATAAATAATACATCTGCTAAACAAGCAACCCTCTTTGTCCTTATTCCACACGAGCTTACATTCTATTGAGAAAACGAATCAGAGTGCACACAATATATTCTGACATTATGTTCTCTTGTCTTGGTGCCAACAATACATTCCTTTTAGTGTCCACTTCACTCACAAAAGAAAAAAAAATAATGTATTCTACGGTATATTTTTGATACTTGGGTGAGCTAGGGCCAGTTCGTTCAGCTTAGAATAAAATCGTTAAAAAATACCATATTTCTTCTACGTGGTCTCGTCGATCAGTTCGTTAGAAATAGCAGCCAAAATTATCCTGAAATCGTACCCTACCGTCTCACAAAAAGGAAGGACACATTAAGTAATGTATTCCTATTTACACCAAGCCTGTTTTTCCCCTCTGATCGTCTTTGATCATAGATATGCTTAATCAAGGCAGACTTAGGATTTAAATAAGAACAACAACGCAACAACAACAACAACGACAGCAACTGCAGTAATAGTATTCGCTAAATACAAATATATACATAATACGATGCGCACGCGCATACACACACATACGAATATATATATATATATATATATATATATA
>NC_068999.1:38251598-38257676 GCF_001194135.2 Octopus bimaculoides | reverse complement strand
ATATATATATATATATATATATATATATATATATATATATATATATATACATATATATACTTATGCATATGTATGCGTACATATACATGCTTATACATGCATATATATACTTCCACACACACACACACACATTATATGCATACATATATGCATATATAAGTACATATATACATATATATATATATAAATACGAATTTCACACATATATATGGATGTGTGTGTATGTGTGTGTGTGCAAATGTGCGTGTGTGTTTTTACACAGGCTGACGTTTGTTTTGTCTGTTTGAAATGTACAGTTTACGTAACCAATTTACAGACTAACAAGCTTGAGAAATAATAAAAGTAAACGAAATGAAAAGGTGGAGGCAATAATAAGAACAAACAACTTCATCAGGATGAACGACAATAACAATAATAGCAAAAATGGCAAATAGGAAAATGAGAAATAGGCTTAAATTGATTAACAAAAAACGAAACCAAAGAGAGAAAATAAAAAAAGAGAACTCTAGAAATTGAAGATCAACAAAAACAAACAAACATATAAATAAATAATAAAAAAGAAAGCAAAGAAAAACAAGAGAAAAAAAAAACGAACCGGAAACGAAACGAAATTAAATCCATCCGAAAAGGAAAGAAAGACTAGTGATAAAAGAAAGAAATTATTTAATAAAGAAAATGCCTCGCTACATTTCGTGTGCTATTAATGCACACACACAGACACGCATATATTCACATACGTAAATGCATACATACATACGTACATATAATTATTTGTATAAAGTATATATGTATGTATGTATGTATGTATGTATGTATGTGTATGTTGTGTGCTTGCATTCTTGTATGTATGTACATAAATTTACCTCGTATGTATACATGCATACATATATCTATATATCATCAGTGGATCATATATCCGTAAAAGAAGCACACTAAGAGAGCAGTATTTAGAGGAAGTTAATTATATGGCCGATCACAGAGTGACAAATGGTTTCGCACCCATAAAGATGCCTTATAGATGACTCGTCAGACTCCAATGACTGCGGGCATATAACCTCTCTTCAAACTTAAGATAGAACACCAGGTCTTGGCGGAATGTCATAGGAGAGTAACGAAATATGAACAAAATGCACATAACAAAGGTGTTGGCCATAGATTCCTTGTCAGTTCCTGTTGTTACTTATAGCTTCATTGTGTTGAACTGGAATATCAGTGAAATAAAAGCAATTGAATGAAACATTCGTAAGTTGATGACTGGTAACAAGACGCATCAGCCAAAGGCAAACACGGATCGTCTATACCTTCACAGAATCCAAGGAGGCTGAACCTTGATCTACTTTGAAGTTTCTTATAAAACCACTACAATTAGACTGGCAAAATTGGACTTGAAACAACTAACGACTGGCTACTAAAACTCGATGAAGATCACGCGAGGGGTAAGAAACTTTAGTCTATCTTGAAGGAGAGCAGAAAATTTGCTATTGATTTCGTGAATGATACCCAAGCTGAACAGCGTGAAGGAAGTGCGGGGAAGTGCAAAAAAAAACTTAAATTAATGGCAAAAACAAAAATCACATGAACAATTGGCTGGTAGGTGGGAGCAGAAGCCTCTGCATGGTAAATGTGTGGCCCGTAGTAAACAAGGTAATGTTGACCAGAAGCACACCTATCAGTGGCTATGAAGCTCAGAGCTTAAGGCAGAGAGTAAAAGCTTCATCTTAGCTGCTCAAGATCAGAGCTTATTGACCCGGAACTCTCAAGATAATGTAATGAAAAATGGAGTGGATTCAAAATGCCGATTCTGCAACGCTGAGTTTGAAACAATGGACCACGTAATCTCTGAGTTTTAGTACAAGTGGAATATGAATTAAGACATGGCACAGTTGGTCAATATCTGCCCTGGTTAATATGTCGGTATTATAAAATTAAAACTGCTGACAAATAGTATATGCACCAACCCGAGGCTGTAACTGAGGGAGTAAATATAACGATTCTTTGGAACTTTCGAATACATAATAATGATGATATTAATATCAACAAAAAATTACGTTAACATGAATGGAAACAATTGCAATATCAATGAAAATCCCATATAAATGGATGAATGTAAGTATATATGTGTTTATGTGTGTGTGTGTGTGTGTGTGTGTGTGTGTGTGTTATATATATATATGTGTAAACTTCAAGTTGTAACAAAGAATAATACGGTATACGGTGAAACAAAGATATTTAACCGACAATCCCCACGCACCAAAAAGACCAAATGGCAGCAAATTAAAAGAAAAATGTGGAAAACAGAATTTATTGGCGTATGTTTCGGAATATAAATGGTTATAAGATAAGATTAATGTGGATTAAATTAGAATAAAAATATAAAAGATATAGAACGAGGTTACATGTTTCAAGAAAATGTGCAAAATATTCAAGCTAAGGTATACAAATAAAAGGATATAAAATACGACTATCTCAAAATAACTATCTTTTACAGTGCTGTATCAAATTAGTAATATGTATGTGTGTATTAACTACATGTTACTTCAAGAAAGTTTGTATACGTTCAAAGAGTGATATCATATTATCGAAAAATTTTATCTCTTAAAACAAGACAAAAAATGGTTTTCAGTTTTGGATCATATCTGCGATATGTGTATGTCATCTTCATGTTGCAGCTTTATAAAAATAAATGTTATCTAATAATACAATGAAGAACAATCTTGCACATCTTGAAACAACAATTACTTTTTACAAAGCTGAAGCATCGGCAAAGTAAAATGGATTTCCATCGGTTTCGACAATGACTATTCAATTATTTGATCCTCTGAATTGCCTGTTCATTGAATTAGCGTGCAAATGGCTGAGTATTCTACAGACACATGCACAAATAATAAAATTCTCAGGTGGAATCCATGCAACAGAATATGACAAAGCTGGAACATTAAGTTATTGGTAGAATTCATCCAATAACTTGGATGTCGCATCCATGCCATTTCCGTTTGTTCAATTTCACTAGAGTTGTGCAATCTGAGATGATGCTCAAAGATGTCATACAGTCAGTTCGAACTCAAATCTTCGGGAATGCCAAGTGAGCCTGTTAACCATTCAGACACACTGCTTTCTCATGGTATCAGTTTCATTTATTATCTAAATAAGTCTGTAGTATAAAATTAAAAGATAATATATAAGAATATATTTGAATATAATATAGAATATAAATTATTATATGGTAACTTGAAAGTGGATTATACGAAATAGAAATGAAAATGTTTGGAAGTAAAGATGGAAATTTTGAATGAGTCACTGTACAAGATTACATAACTTGCAGTGAATATTGGGTAGGAGAACATGCAACCACCAGTTTAATTAGATGTAATAAATAAACAAGTTGGAATAAAGTTGACTGCAGTAATACAATATTTAATGAAGCAAAATAAATTAATAGTTTAATTGGAATATGTAGGTTGTAAATTCAATAATTGAATAAATTTGGAAAGTGGAGGACATTAATTTAGTTTAAGCAATCAAATAAATGTATTAAAGGGTAGAGCATAACTAGAATCTAAGATCTGGGTTTATACGATGCTACTGCATAGATTCTGTGAATTTATTAATACTAAGTAAAGAAGTTATGACGTAGAACTAATAATTGCTGTTAGTGGAGATTATACTGCTTTGATTTGTGCAGGTGACATCTATGTTGAAATTACTTTCTTTCAAGAGAGAAATTATTGAAAAAGAATATAAACATTAGAAAATAATGTATTAATAAACTAAACAAGAATGTGGCTGTATATTGAATAATTACTCCATAATTAGAAAAAAATATTAATTGCGAAATATTTGAACGTCTTAAAAATCCTACGCTTTCAGGAAGAGATTGATTCAGTGTTCAATAATTGGTTGTTGGGAAAAGTTCTCGGAGCTACAAGGATGATAGGGTTTTCTTTTTGTTAGATTGAGCTCTTATGACTGAAAGAATTCTCCATTTTACCTTAAAAGACGTTTTGCTAGAATTTAGATTTGAAATATGGCTCTATGGCAAGGTATCAGCTTCTCTGTTCAAGGTTTCAAATGTATGTGAGTTATAATCTCTTATTATTTTCAAAAGAATTGGCGAGTAAGCCTATTTATAAAATCGCGGTCGGTTTGGTGTTGACTGGCACAATGAAGTGATTCTTTGACTTCGTAATTTCCTTCAAGTATTGGTATTCATATAATTATATATAGTTTTCCAACCAAAATTTGTCTAAGTTATTAATTCAAATACTTTAGAGCTCGCTAAAATTATGGACAATGGAATATGATACTTTAATATGTTTTGACTGAGAAACTTTCGATATTCTTTTGTGGTTTGACGGAAAATGTTCTTAAAGGAATTAAGAAAACCCCGCTTAACTTCAGTCGTTGACACTCTTAAATGATTTCTGCATTTAATACATGTTCAATTTATATTTGAAGTACATTATACGTTTCCTGCATATCCACTTCTTCTGCATACTTAACTGTTATACTTTCATCGATCAATTGTGAGTGAGAGAGAGAGAGAGAAGCAGAGGAAGGAGAAAAAGAGAACAGCCTTTCCTTTAGAAAAAAAAAACAAACTATTGTTTTACCTTCATAAAAGTTTAGTCATATTTTTGAATGAATTCTTTATAGTTTGGAACAGCAAAATTTCCAGTTATTACCCTAATGTATCTAGATGGTCATAATTTCATCTACAGGATGAGTGATGTTAGCGTATATTGCTATCTCCTTAGTGTAGTCAGAGCCAATATGATTGCTCTCAATATTAGTGTCGGAATTTTGAATATTTTCTTGTTATATTCATTCGTCATCATTCAAGTGTTTGTAACTATTGTGTTTTACCGGTTTGTCTTTCTCAGCCTTGACTTGCGAGTACTGCTTCCATCAGCAATCCTATGTGCATATGAGGAATTCTGTAGAGTAAGTGTGTGGGTGTGTGTCGTGCCTGTTTAATGTGTTCCCGTCTACTTCTGTGTTTTGTTTTGAATGATGCATTTCAATTACTTCTTCCATTGCATGTTGAACACTTGTATGTGAAATATAGAAATGTGAATTGTGGAGTTTAAAATTTTCCTGTTTGCAATCGAATTTATAAATTAGATTGGTCGTTAGAGGCGTGTTCACGGATTTACAAAATTTTGAGTAGTGATTGATAACAATGCTTTTAACGCTGTTTTAGCTGGAATAGCCACGGGGGATCTCTTAGAGCTCACAGATCCAACAGAGTAATCACGATAGAAATGGTAAAAATTACAAATTTCTCATCTGATCTACGCTGCAAACGATAATTCTTTTTTTCATCTGGGTAGAATGGTGAGACTAAGAACGGGTAGATCTGGTAAAAAAATATCCATTCTTGCATATGACAAATGCCGTAAATTATGTATTCTAAAAGTTGCAATTTCCTTTAAATGATGTATTTCAGCAGGTTTGATTGGTTAGACGGAAAATTTCAGCTAAGATTTACACCTTATAAACTGCCTGAAGGGGTTTAAGAAAAATAAAGAAAATTTTAATCTAACAGGCTCGGGTGGATGATAAATATCTGTCCTCACACATAAAAAAATTCGAATATGAGGCATTCTACATGGTGCAACATCACTTAAAATGATATATTATAGCATTTTCACATTTGATGGGCGATAGCGAGTATTATAACAAAAATTCAACGTTTTTATTTTTTACTAAAAGCTGCTAGAAAATTGCCGAAAATTGAAAATCTCAACCGCACAGGGATCGTAAAAAATAAAAGTCACATGGATATACAGGTACATACTTATTTAGCCCTACATCTACTACCTCTTCCTACTTCCCCCAGCTACACGACCGATTTCATGTTTACCATGCGGTATTTACCAACTAATTGTTGTTGCGGAAATACCAACATCGGACTGTTATACCGCATAACCTTTCCCGACAAATCGCAGGCTACGTCCAGTAGTAAACATTGGCTCTCTTCAATCGAAGCCTCATTCAGACCCCAATGGCCGAAGACTAGCTACACGCTTGACACGTAGAGTACTAACGAGTTTGAATCAAACTGTTTTGATATATATA
>NC_068999.1:38250239-38251559 GCF_001194135.2 Octopus bimaculoides | reverse complement strand
TATATATATATATATATATATATATTTACATACGCACATACATGAATGTATTTACACACGCACACACACACACACACACACACACACACATATACACTATGGAATATATCTTTGGAGTTTTGTTTAAGAAACACTATATTGCTTACGTCTCTGTTGTTTGCATTCTCGTGAACCTCGGCTCTGATGAACAAAAGATAGTGAACAATCGGAAATATAATCTTTGATACTTGGATTGCGATTTCACCACTGATTGTCTTTTCTTATATTGTTCACAATCATTTTACTCGTAAACTCCCTATTATAACTAGCTAAAGAAAACTGGGTAGATCAACTTGCATATATAACATGTCCTCAGCAACTAATTCGAATACTAAACTACTAGCAAGTTGTTTGTAAATTTGTCACACTTTGCTTTATTATACAAACACACAAACTCATACACGCATATATATTCACATCAACAGATGATTTTAAAATTTTTCCTTTCTATTTACACCTCACCACAACTCCTTCCGGCCCTTAAAACAACCCCAATCACACCCAAAAGTAATTTACCTCATGCGCTGAAGTAGCTATTTCTAATCTAATCTCAATCCAAGTTACATAATTCTAGTGTGCAAAAATTATCTCTCAGTATTTTTTGTAGCACGATTTCAATGCTATAATGTATTATTGATTATATATAGAGAGATTGTATAAACCGACAACGAATATGAATACATTTGATGCGTAAGCATGAATTATTTTGAAAATCAAATAAAAAAAAAAAGACTTCAAGCATCTATAAAGTGTTCAAATATCGTCGGAAATCGGAAATTAATCCTAAAATTTGACACAGGACAGGGGGAAGGCTGAAACATTAATTTTCAAATATACGTAAAGTTTAAAATTGATTCTGTATAAAAAGAATAATATTTATTAAATGATATACCTCATCCTGTTTTTGGTTGATGAAAAGGTGTTTTTAGGGAAAATTTGGTAGTTTATAATCTACTTTAAAACTGTATGAAACTGAAAATTCTAACAGCCATTCTATATGGTGAATAAAATCATAATTAACTGATCCTCTAGTATTTTTTTTTTTTTTACCCAAAGCCAGAAACGTTTTAGCACCACCCCCCGTATATATGCATACATTGTTTGAAGTGATGTACAAATTTCATATATTAAGAAAAAAGAGTTAGCAAGTATTTTGGACAATTGTTTATTTAGCGCTTTCGACTCTGTTCTGAGAATCATCAGTTTCCAGAAAAGAGATGAAAATACTAAATAAATGGTTATCCAAAATCCTGACTACCTCTTTTTACTTCATTTATATAA
>NC_068999.1:38245262-38249738 GCF_001194135.2 Octopus bimaculoides | reverse complement strand
CCACCCACTTGATCCAAACTTTACTTTCAAATATAATCGAAATATGGTATTGCTTATTTTCCTTCTTTTAATATGTTTAACAGATATGGTGCACTTTATAGGAAATAAAAGATGAATTAAAACGATAAAATTTACGCGTATATATATATATATATATATATATATATATATATATATACACATGCATATATATATACATACGCACACATGTACATATGCACACATGCACATACGTACATACATATATATACATACATGTATGTATGTATGTATGTATACATGTGTGTGTGTGTGTGTATGCATGTATATATGTATATAAACTATACTTTTCGCTGTCCACGGCTAAGTCAAAATTATTTACCAATTTAGATTTTTTTTCATTTTGTTTTTCATTTCGCTTCAGTTCAGCTACATATGTAAGATCTGGAATATGAAAAGGATAAAAGTGTAACATCTTCAGTTATTTTAGCACAAGGCCAGCAGTCTCAAGGATGGGGTAAGTCGACTCCATCGACCCCAGTGCTCAACTGTTACTTATTTTATCGACCCCGAAAGGATAAATGGTAAAGTCAACCTTGGCGGGATTTGAACTTTGATCGAAAAAGCCGGACGCAAGTTTGTCGTACTAACAATTCTGCTAGCTCCCGGACTAAATAAGGATGATGATGATAATGAAAGGTAAATGTGAACATCAACGAGATTTAAGATAGTGGTTTCTGATATTCGAATACGATCAGAAAGTTGGTATTAGAATTTGTATAATACCTAGAATATTACTGGTACCCTTGTTGGGGAACCTAGCTTATAGACTGGTACTTGTAAGATGGAACATTATTATTGACAAAACGGCTCGTTTCACAATCTCAACCATTAAATAAAAGAGGGGAAATATCAATCAAATTTAAAAGAATGAAAACAATAAAAAAAATATTTTAAATGAATAAAATTAAATTAAATTTAAAAACACAGGATTTTTGGTTTCAGGAATTACAGAAAATTAATCGACAGAGATTTCACATCGGAACGAGGAATAGCGATAATGTTCAGGAAATGGACAACAGCAGCAACAACAACATCTTCCTCCCCATCCTTCCCTTCCCTATCAGCATCATCAGCTTCAGCAGCAACAACAGCATCAGCTGCAACAATCACAATGGCATCGCAACATCTTATCGAAAGGAATGCTTGAATGTCGGATTCATTTGCAATAAATTTCGGTGTGTGGTCAGGTAAGTTTGCTTCTCAACCACTCGGTACCGGATTCGGTCCTTCTGCAAGGATGCAATACATGTAAATCTGATAAGTTTTTGAAAACCCATGAGCAAAGCAGGAGGCATCTCAATCAAAACATGCAAGGAATGAAAAGAAGGATAAAGATACCGTGCTACCATGCAAAGGTTGAATAATGATTTTATAATATTTCGGGGGAAACTTCCCTATTTAAATACAAGAAAGAAAAATAATCACAGGGCCTGGAGAAGGCAACCACATAGAGGACGCCTGTTGGCTCTCTTAACCAATATTTATACTAGTGACGTTTTTAACCCGGCTTTTTATTTCCATGTCGTCGACGAAGCCGTCGTCGTCGTCATTATCGTCGTCATCGTCTTCTTCCACCCAACCACTGACTCCACTTCACCCTCTTCTTTATTATCTCCATCAAAATGGTTATCCCCTTGCACCTCCTAAATTTCCATTTGCTATCGTTTTTATTTTGTTTCTTCTATCAGGAAGTTGCCGCTGTTCTATAATGCTTGAGTAAGCAGGATTTTGAAAGCAGATTGCACAGAACCGAATATAAATACCACATGTCACTTTATTCGACGCTCGGCCAATTCAGTAAGGTAAATACCAATCTTCTGCTCAAGATTTGTACTTTAATTATCGAATACCGAAAGATAAAAAGCAAAGAAAACCTTATGATATGAACACAGAGAAGAGAAAACCAGAACAAATATCTTACCAAAATATCTTACACAATGACTAAACGGAACCAAGGAAAGTTCAGTGTGTTGGTTGCGAAAAAGGACGGCTGTCAGTGCCGCGATGCGAACACCAAGCCATTAAATATATTGTAAGCTGTTTACAATTACCATCTGCAACTAGAGACTGGAAGTCTCCACTTTATATATGTTATTAAAAGATATTCAAACGTGATAATGGTATTTATTTATTTATCTATTTATATATTTATTTGTTTATTTTTCATTGAATCTCAAGTGTTTGTTAGAAAACCCAGTCAGAAAACGATATTCTACGTTTTTAAATTCTATATCTGCTTCCGCAGAACAGAAAATACTTTTAACATTTTGGAAAATAAAATGTTCTATTTTTTGCATCGTATTACACACACACACACACACACACACACACACACACACACACACACGTATATATATTTAGGCTTGTACACACACACGCACGCTATATGTTTGTTGTTTTTGCACGGTTGATATGTTGATCTTGCTTGAAATAAGGAGTGGAGTAAGCAAAGTGTGGGGTGAAAAAAACCGAATGCTTCACATTAGTTGATGGAGAAAGATATAAATAAAATGAAAAAAAATGTGTTGTTTGTTAAAGATAACTTAGTTAAAATGTTTTACTTATTTTTTTTCTTCTCTTGTTTGGGTGATTCTTTATAAGAAAGGTGAGAAAGTAAAGCAACGTTTATTTTTCACATTAAAATTAAAAACAGTTTTATACTTCTCGACACTGTTTTGATAAAAATTTTCAGTTCTGACTCTTCATTTAAAAGCCAACATCAACCAACAGAAAAATACATCTAAAAGATTTCATACATAACAACTGAAAAAAATATGTATAAATACACACACGCACACACACCTAAATATACATATATACAGATAGCTAGGTAGATAGACAGCTAGATAGAGGGAAAGAAATAAAGAAAGGAAATAAAGAAAGATGGACGGATGACATATGTATTATATATAAACATATATAATGCGCACTCACGCATATATATATATGTATATATATATATGTACATACATAATATATATATATATATACTTACATACATAATATATATATATATATATATATATATACACTTACATACATAATATATATACATATATATACACTTACATACATAATATATATACATATATATACTTACATACATAATATATATACATACATAATATATATATATATATATACTTACATACATAATATATATACATACATAATATATATATGGCAAATAGCTCTTGTTGAAAGATTTGTAGAAGCTATATTTCACATGAGATAGAAAATGGAATCCACAAAAGCAAGTAACAATATGGCAGCATCTTCTTTATCGCCATAGCTCTAAATAAACACCAACACGAACAGGAAGAACTTAGATAGCATACTCAAAAGTATTTTTCAAGATAGCAGAGTAAAATTCCGAAGTTAGTTTGGCTGCAAATGCTTCCGGATCGAAAGACTACCGAGAAGGCTACGCTCCTCACTGGTTGGTATTGGAAGGAGTTCCAAAATATTGTTCGAGAGAGGAAGATTAAAAAAAGATATGAGGAAAGATGGGATGCAGTGTGTTCTAAGAGAGAACTTGGAGAGCGTATGACTTAGCTGGAACCGTGTCTAAACGGAACTGCAAATATTCGGTGTAGATTTAGACAATATCTTACTGCCTCTGATTTGAAGTTACAGTAAAAGAATAATAGAATTTCGTACAAGAATAAACAGAAGCACTAGACTAAATACACACACACACACGAAAGGATGCTGGACTGTAATACTTCTCGCCTGCAGAGCACCATAGAATGAAACAAACTTTCAGACGCAATGAAACAATATCCATTACAGAAAAATTGTATTGAACTCTCCTATCTCAATTGTCATGCATAAATTAGCATACATATGTACATGTTAACATACATATACAAATACATACATATGTACATACAAGCATACTTCGATTTATACACATCCACACATATTGTACATATGAGAATATATGGTGATAACAGGTCTGGTTGAAAATATGACAATGAGAAAGATAAGGACAAAGAAAACAAAACCCATAATTCTATAATGTTTTGATATCATATAATAAATATTAATATGAATATTAATATTAGGGCGGTGAGTGGGCAAAATCGTTAACACACCGTCTTTACGCTCTGAGAGCACATTCTGCAGAGGTTGACTTCGCTGTTCATCCTTGCGGGAACGATAAAGTAAGTACCAGTTGAACACTGGGGTTGATTTAATCCACTTCACCCCTTCCCACCTACTTTCTGGGCTTTTGCTGAACCTTAAAAAAAAATGAATATCAATATGTATATATATGATGCAGCATGGAATTTTGTCAATGAACAGGTCGCGGCTTCGAAGCGACGAAAATATTTTGACAAATCAAATTTAAATGTCGAAGTGAATCTAACGGTTTTTGTGTGGTTTTAAATGGCTTATAAACACCTTTCAAGCTGCAATTCCATATATATA
>NC_068999.1:38235905-38239205 GCF_001194135.2 Octopus bimaculoides | reverse complement strand
TATATATATATATATATATATATATATATACATACATACACACACACAATGTAATTCTATCAGTTCATGTAGCGCTCTCTATGTATGTGTGTGTGTGTATATAAATATATATATATATAATATATATTTATATACACACACGCATACGTGCGTATATAGATGCATATATATACACATATATACATGTGTGCGTATATACATATGTATGCATATATATGTATATGTATGCATATATATATACATACATACATATGTATATATATATATGTAGATATACAGGGTGGCCTAAAAGTCACTACACCATTGAAAAATATAAAATTCCTTTTATTTATAAAATATCCACATTTATCTTATTATATGGAATAAACACGTTTTAGAAAACCTTTAGGTTTGAAAATTACGTCCCTCAAATGATCACCATTTTGTTCTTGACAGTTGAAAAAATTCAATGAAAAGAAGCTATATTTCAAAATGGTCGCGTGACTTTTGGGACACACACACACACACACACACACACACACGCACACGCACGCACACACACGCACACACACACACACACACACACACACACACACACACACACACACACACACACACACATTTATAAAGGAATAAACATATGGCTCGTTATGTCCACTTAATTTATCTTGCTTTGACCAAGAGTTAAACAACAGCAACGGCCAAGAGTTAAACAATCACCAACAACTGCAACGCCTTCTGCTCTTCATTACTTTTGCCTTGGTCCAGAAACCATTATTATTGGAGGCTCTTTTGTAAGGACCGCCATTTGTGTTCTATTTAATATACAAATTCTATGCATTTCTGTTTCTGACACAGACTTTGGCAAATATCAATTAGCATCGATAGTATTAGTAGTGATTCCATTGACCTTCTCACCTGCTAGAGCAACATATTTCTGATATAATGATAAGATTAATAAATTTTGCTCTGCCCCGGAGGGAGAGAAGGAGGAATAATGTGTATAATAATGGCGGAAAATTATATATATAAGTGTGTACGTGTGCGTAAATATATATTTACCGGGCTCAGTGGAAGTATTGTCCAATACAACCCATTCAATTTACCGACACCATTAACCAATCACCCCCCAGCTCCCCCCACGCCATAAAAAGATATATTTATCAATACAAATAATCTATAAATAATAATTTCTAATATCAGGTCTAAACATTACCCCCGCCACCCCCACGCGTGATGACCAGGAAATGCTGGTGTAGAGGGCGTTAGTAGTTAATGTTTCTCTTTAGAAATCGTTTCAATTTAAATAATGAAAATGCGGCCCCCACGGCTTCTGCTGTAGTTGTAGAAGAGCTGCCACGACACTGCATATCTGCGACATTCTAAACCCGAAGGAATCCATTTCTCTCTCTCTCTCTGTGTTTGTGCATGTATGTATGTATGTATGTATGTATGTGTGTATGTATGTGTGTATGTATGTGTGTATGTGCGTGTGTGCGTGTGTGCGTGTGTGCGTGTGTGTGTGTGTGTGTGTATGCATGTGTGTATGAATATATCTGAACACAGTTATTCTTTTTATGATAAAGAGAGAGAAAACATTTACAAGAGTTACAGTGTTAAAAGCAAAGTTGGCCTCGGTGATATTTGAACTCAGACAGCAGAGAGTCGAAACGAATTACTCAAGCCTTTTCTGCCCTACTCACAGCCTTGAAACGAGGCTCTAAAACATCTGGTTCGTAACTGGTGAGGGTGCTTCTGCCTTGCTCACTAAATCTCCTAGAAATAATAGCGTAATCTTTCTCAAATGATAACGTTTTATTATTTTAAAAAGCTCTCTTTGGATTAATGTGGAACTGTGTTTCCTGCGCTCTGAAAGATAGATGGAATGGTCATAGTTGGAATGGTTTTGAACACGGATCAGCTATATTTGATTTGGCCTAGGATTAAGTATTAAAGAAATTATAGGAAGGACAAGTGGTATTAAAATTCTAGACAAAGAGCTAGAAAACTATGGGTTGAGTAGGATAAGGCAACTAAGATATTTTTAATTATGAGCTCACGCGATTTTCAATTGAGATCATGTAACATCAAACTGAGGTTAGCGATTCCAAAATGAAAACATTTTACCAAATATACGGCAATGTTATTACTTTGTTTTTAAATACAGGATAAAGTCATGAGAGAATTCAATGTTCAAGTAAATAAAGTGAATATTTTTAAAAGCCAGAAATATATTTGCATTTTCGATAACCTATTCACGTACCATAAAAGTCGAAATTTCCATTTAAGTTATTCATAACTGTTATATGAAACGTTCGTCAGTGTATTCGCTTCTCTTTAATCCCTACCTGACTGCTCTAGTGTATAAAATATAGACTAAAAGTGGATGATTCACTTGATCAAAAATTCTTTACCAAAAATTCGTGTTGAAGTAGCAAAGAATCCTGTCGGTGTTACAAATGTTCCACAGCAACTTTATGTTAGAACATTTTGTCTTGTTTCGCTGGTAAAACGTTATATAACCAAGATGGGAAAACTAATATCAATGTATCAGAGTAGAAGATGTTTTCACTGTCGATACTTTTCTACTATTCTCATTTGGCAGTAGTAAGGCACAAGGCCCGAAATAAGAAACTATAAATTAGCTCCAAAATGTTTGAAGGTTGTTGCCATCCCATCTCCTACTCTCTTGCAGAAATCAAAGAATCGGATCGTACAATGAAATTTCACGCTCCCCACCCAGTTAATTACCATAACCTTAATTACATTCCACGGGACAATCTGTGAAAGAAGGCTGGGATTTTGAATCAAGACAAACATTTTCCAAACAGTTTTCGTTTCCACACAATTATATTAACAGGGGATTACACTTTAAACGTCGAGCAGTGGGATTGAACTCGGCACTATGACATTGTGAAGCGGATTTCGTGACTAAATGTTCATTTTTTATGTGTAATATTTGTGAGGGGAGGTTAATGAAATCAGTAGAACTTTCTTTCTTTCTTAAAGAATGCTGTAAATAACTGTTTAACAAAATAAAATGTGGAAAATCTCCGTTCTCTTGATCACTATATATGTATACATACATACTTATATTCACACACACACACACACATATATATATATACATACACGTATATATGCATACACACACACATATATATATATATACATACACGTATATATGCATGCACACACATATATATATATATATATACATACACGTATATATGCATACACACACATATATATATATATATATATATACATACACGTATATATGCATACACACACACACATATATATATATATATATATACA
>NC_068999.1:38221606-38229106 GCF_001194135.2 Octopus bimaculoides | reverse complement strand
CAATAGATGTAAATTGAGTCGACCCTGCTTCGTTCGACGGTGAAATATTTGAAGCCCATAAACTATTCTGAAGAATAATCTTATTGCTCATGTTACAAGACAACAACTACTGTACACCAATATTTATATCTTTATGGATGTAGGGTGCTTTAGTGTTGATGGTGTAACTGATTACAGATTACGATACAGCTGTAGTCTATAGAATAAATGTATTATCTCACAGTCTTGGTTCTTGTAAATCAATTTTCATGAACCCATGGATAGATGAAAAATTCGTGTTTATGAATATGAGTTCCGTCGTGGAACCAACGCATCCTAGACAGCTCGAAGCATCAATGACATATTTGTCTTCTTGTGATTTACCTTGCATTTACTTCGCATTATTTTGGCCTTACCCACGATCTTTTATACAATATATTATACACAATGCTTCACAATTATTTCATTATAATGTATATGTATATATATGTGTACATGTATATGAGTATTTGTATATGTACAGTATGTAAACATATATATACTGGTGGACATGGTAGACTTTGAAAACCTGGTGTTCTCTTAAGCAAACAGAGAGCAGTAAGAGAAGAATAGATATTTCCATATCGGTTAGAATATTCATAGCTGAAACTTCGAAAAGTATATCGGCGGCAAATTATCTCCGAAACACATGTACAAGAATTAACATTTTCTGCTTACTTCAGAGAACAAGATATTTACAAATAATCTGTCATTTATAAAGATGTTAAATAAACAACCGTGTATTATCTATGTTTTATATGTTTTAAGGTTCTCTTAAGACATGTTATATATAAATGGCTATTATTTAATTTACTTTACGTGACTGATATACAAAACAGACTCTTTATGGTACGTCTTGATAAACTGCTGTTATATATAGCGATTTATTTTATTAGTTGTTTGGGAAACCGAACAATAAAGGTACCTCTTCTCTGAGGATGTGACGATGATCCATGAAACAGGTTTATAATAACCTATCTATTTTCTTAAGGAAAAAATAAAATATTTTCCATTCATCTGCAATATTTAGTCAACACTCGAAATACGAAACGAGATTAATCTGCAATATACATTTTCTGTCACAGACACATTAAATTATATCTATCTCTCTATAAACTATACCTGCCATTCGCAATCGAGGATGATTCGGTAGCATGCACCATGTCTTCGCTAGTTGCTTTAGGGGTGATCGTGAAGTCGCGAGTAGATGCAGAAAACCTCAAAGATTTTTCATACTTGACTCAGCTGAACACAGAAGATGTGACATGACGAGAAAAGAAGGTCACCGCGGAGCAAGGCGAGTGCTTTATTTATTAGCACCGAAAGAATGAAAGGCAAATCTGACTTTAGCAGCATTTGACTTCATACCACAATGCACTCGAACAAATAGAGCAACACATTTTCTCTGACGCTATTATACTTATGCAAACGCATACACTTCGACTCTTCTCCGAAGGAACGACACTCATGACATCCGTGAAATGCCCCTTGTCTGTTTGTAACAGTGAGTGCTTTCTTATTGCGGATTATTACGGTCACCACCCTCTCTATCTCTCTCTCACACAGAGAGTGTATGTATACATAGAGCTATATGTATGTGATTATATATATATATATATATATATATATATATATATATATATACTCCACACACGTGTATATCTTTCAGTTTTCTTCTTCTCAACATGCAGCAAGAATACAGACGTTGAATAACTTATTCAGCCCAAGGATAATATTTTCTTTGTAGCTCAAGTTTTACTTTTATAACACGTTGCCAACATGTTATATGCAATTGATTGGATTTTTACTCCTCCCCTTCTCTTCCTCCGCCTCCACCCTCACTTCCTCCTCTTCTTTTTCTCTTGTTGTTGTTGATCCTCTTTTCCTTCTTCCTTCTTCCATATACTTCTTGAAACGAATCAGAAGACCAACAGAGTGCTTTATATATCGTCGTCATCGAAGAAAGATTAGATAAAAGGCAGAGAGAGAGAGAGAACGAAGCACAGATATGTTATATATATATATATATACACATACATACATACATACATATATATATATATACACATATATACATAAGTATGTATACGTATATACGTGTATATATGTGTGTATATGTTTGCATGTATGTGCGTATACACATTGTTAGAGGAGTGCGTGTGTGTATTTGGTAACGTCAGGTATACAAATAGATATGATAGTGAAGGGTAGAAGAAGGAAAGATAAAACTGAAGGGAAGAGGGAAAAGACAGATTCGGAATGGAAGCATAAAATGAGAAGGTAAATACATGCAGGTATGCATATTTAAATACAGATACATACACACTATCACACACACATGTATGATATATGTATATATGCATGTATTAATATGTATTAGATATATATGTGTGTATGTATATTTAGAGGTATGTGTGAATGTATGTGTGTATGCATGTATGACTGTGTGATTATGATATCACTCGTATTAGAAGGGAAGGCACACTGATTTACTTTAGCGAAAATACAGCAGATTTTGAAGAATGATTTTCAACGCGTAGAACTCCGTTGCAATGAATACGTAAGTACAGACATATGCGTGTGCATATATACATATACATATACATATATATATACACACATACACACGTACACGTATATATATATATATATATATATATATATATATATATATATATATATATATATATACACATATATGTATACACACACGTTTGTCATTGCAAGATAAAACATTACATAAAGAGTACGCACACACACACACACATATATATATGCATAATTTGTGTGTGTGTGTATATACATATATATATATATATACATACATACATACACACACACGTGCGTATGTATGTATTTATTAGCCAAGAAGCTATAGTAATTCAATGGCAAATAGTTCCGTGCCAGCGTAATTATTATTCGCACGAAACAAAATCCATCTACTATTCTATCTACCATTCCATTCTATCTATCTATCTATCTATCTAATATTCTTTCTGTCTACCCATTTCCTCCTCCTCTACTATTACTAATGATAAGAACAACAACGACAGCAACAGCAAGGACGACAACGGCTGCAATAACCACATCAAGAAGAAGAGATATTTTCCAAATTGTAAGAAACACATTTTATGGTCAAATTGTAATAAAGAACTCAATACATTTGCATGGAAACATGGTTTCGTTACATTGAAAGAATGCTTATAACCATGCCAGCTGATATCTCATGTCTAATGCTTTTATTTGATGTCAAGGTCGGTACTGTAAGCTTTTGTTACCTCCCACCCGGAAAGATCTGACGTCACAAGAGTTTGGTGATAATTTTCGATGTTACGTTTCGGGTTTATATTAAGCAGCAGGTTAATATTATAAACATTTGTTGAGAAACAATATAATGCATATGTTACATGAATATTTAGAAAAAGAAAAAGATGTTTAATAAATGTAGTCGAGACATGTGGCAAAACATGTAAAATTAGGCCAAAAATTAAAGCAAAAATATGATTTTATTTTATATTGGTTTAATATACGGTGGTGCACCAGCATGACCGCAGCCACTTGGCTGAAACACATAAATAAATAAATAAATAAATAAATACATTTCAGAAAAGATAGAAAATCAAGCCAAATCTTCCCACATAAATAATAGATGCATTGAAGAATCCATATACGTTAATAGAATATTTTGTTTTTTGTATTTAAAAGCTTGCCTAACTTTTCACTCGTATTGCATAAAGATTTTTATAAAAATATATAATCTTCATATTTCATTTCTTCAACAAGAATACAATACATAGATACATATATTTTGAATACGCATATGTATCAAGGAAACAGACATATATATCTATATATACACATGCGTATACATCAATATATGTACACACACGCACACTCATACACAAACATATTCATAAAAATAGACGCATACATAAATGTAAATATATGTGTATGTATGTATAAATATATGTATACGCATAGGCACAGTGTGGCCGTATAGCTAAGTTACCTTCGTAACCATGAATTCTTTGCTTCAATTCTACTGCCTGGTATCTCGAACAAATTTCATTTTCCGAGAGATATGATCACCACTGCCTTATGAATGGCTATTTCGATAAATGAAAACTGTGTTGAATCCTTCCTTTATTCTGTTAATTCCGCTGTATTTTGTCATTTGTTATATAAGTTTATTATTTAACAGCCTTAATATTATCGCTTACACTTTACATATATCTCTTATATTTATTAAGTCGGCGAGATGGCAGAATCGTGATCGAGCCAGGCAAAATGCTGAGTCACATGCTTTCCGGTTTTTTACGATCTCAGTTCAAATGCCACCGAAGTCAATATTGTCATTTATTCTCTCGGGATCGATAAGATAAACACCAGCGAAATACTAGTGCTAATATCATTCGACTCATCCGTCTTCCAAAGATTTCAGATTTTGTGTCGACGGTAGAGTGACCAATACTTATATTTATATATCACTTTGATAATCATAAGCTTAAGTCCCTTGGTTTTATATCGTTTATATAATCAGCATTAACGTTAATGTTTGTAATATCTCGACGCTGTCGTCGCTATTGTTCGTTTCCTATTGTTTCATTTAATCCTTCCTTCAATTATTTCTTTGGTTGACGTTTGTGGTGACTGAGAACATTGGTCATTGCAGATAGGTTGCCGTTACACAAGTTGCTCTGGAATTAAATATGGAGTGAAGTGTGTCGAGCTGAAGCATGGCGCGTTTTCCTTTTTTCGTTTGACCTCCATTTTTGTGCGTAAATATGCATATCTCTTATATTTTACTTGTCCGTCGTTGGGCTGCGGCCATGCTGGGTCACCATCTTAAACAGTTTACTAGAACACGATTTTAGTACTTACTTTTAGGTCTAGCATGTATTATAAGAAGATACTCGCCCGAGGTGAGCATTGGAATCAGAAACCACATGTTTATCAAGCAAGCTTTTTACTCAAACAGCCCTACCTGTGCCTATGTGTATATCAAGATTATTTTACTCTTAACATTTACTAAAAAGACGTCGAGAAAAAATATCTTTTGAGTCAAAGGATAAAAATGCTGGTTGCTTCGGTTTCAGTTTTATAATACACAACCAACGTGTTTAATCCAATTGATTAGTTTTTAAGCTTTTGCTTTTTTTTTTTTTTTTTTTTTTTTTTTTTTTTTTTTGCTTCTTCTGCTTCGAGTAAATATCATCTGAACGGATTGTGTAGATCAACGTAGTGGCTTATTTATAGTGTTTCGAAAAATAACAGCTGAATTAGATAGTATATGTACATGTCATGCGCACACATACACACATACATGCGAGAACATACGCACAAACGCATACACTGAAAAGGAAAGAAAGAGAAAAGGATGAAGAGGGAAAGAAATCTGGAGAGAAAGAGAAAATGTGTGGGATGACGAAAAACAAATATAGAGAAAATGGAAGAATAAAATTAGGAATAGAATGTATATAGATATGTGTGCGCGTGTGTATATGTTGTACACATGTATGTATACATGTATATATATATACACACGTATATATATATATATATATATATATATATACACACATTTATACACACATATGTATATATATATGTATACATTTATACATGTATATATACATGTATACATATATATATATATATATTTGCATATACATGCATGCATATATTTGCAGATGTTAGGTGCTGTAAATCTTGTTCTACACACCTCGCAAACGTTAGAGTGGATCACGAAACCAGGAAATCGCTATAAAATACACGAAAGAACTTTCAATCAATACTTAAACACGAGAATAACATTACCTCCAGTCAAGCTCTTCTTCGAATTTCTCTTTTCTTCTTCTTCTTCCCATCCCCTTTGTTCTTTTTCTTTTTATCCTTTCCTTCTACGACTCTCCTTTATTCTGCGAGGATTTTCTATTCGGTATGCTCACATGTAATAACATTTAAATCTGGAATGCCTTCTAAAAGCCCCGCTTGTAGAACCTCAAAAGAGGTACGAGCTTTTAGATAATCATGTGAGATAAATTTGTTCTTTCTCCTTCACGTTTGTTGCTGGTTTATCGCAGGTTACGAAAAATAAGAAAAAATAAATAAATAAGAGAGAATCGGATAGCAGGCACTTTCTTTTCATTCATTCCATTTGCCTTTTACGAAGAAGAGCGTCGTAAGTTTCATATCTACAATGATGTCGATCACTGAATGGTTCACCGCATTTTCAAAGGCAATTCACGCGTGACGACAGATATATTACTAGGAACTTTCTCTGCAAAAAAGACACAGACACACTAACAGATGCAAACACATTAGGCACGCAAATGCGGCCCCCACTCATTCATACGTGTGTGTATGTGTGTATGTATATATATATATATGTGTGTGTATAGATAAATGTCACTGTATCACCAGATTGACCAGACAATCAGATGTTATCCCTACCGCTCGTCAAACTGCGCTTCTAATACTTTCTTGATTGTACCATTTTTAATCTATCTATCATATAACTACACACACACACACACACACACATACATATATATATATATATATATATATATATATATATATATATATATATATATATGAGAGAGAGAGATAAACATAGACATATCTATAAGCATAGACATACATACACAGATGTATAAGCGTACAAAATGACACACAGACACACACACGACGGGATTCTTTAATTTCCGTGTACCAAATCCACTCAAAAGGTTTTCGTCAGCCTGAGGCCTATAGTAGAAGACACTTGCCGACGGTGCTACGCAGTGGGACTGAACCCGGAACCATGTGTTTGGGAAGCAAGCTTCTTACCACTCAGACACGCTTGCGCCTATATATAGGAATTTAGCTTAATGTCACAAAATTTAAAAACTACAATAAGCTTTAAGACTTCGGTGCATTTTCAAACCCCAAACCCAATTCTATATATATATATATGTATATGTATATGTATATGTATGTATGTGTGTGTGTGTGTGTGTGTGTGTGTGTGTATGTGTGTGTGTGTGTGTGTGTGTGTAAGTATGCATGTACGTATGTGTGTTTAGATGGTATGCAAGAGCAAATTGTGCAAACCTTATGTGGTACAGCTTATTACCCTGACAACCGCACGTTGTGTTGTGTTGATTCTTCATACCACGAGGTTTACTTTACCCTTGTGTTTTAGCTAAAATTCATATTTATCAATTAGAATTTTATTGTAGATTTTTTCCGTCAACTGTCTCCAAAAATTTTCCAATATTTTACACGTATGCGTAGGAGTGACTGTGTGGTAATTAGTTTGCTTACGAACCACATGTTTCCGGGTTCAGTCCCACTGGCTGACACCTTGGGCAAGTGTCTTCTACTATAGAATTGGGCCGACCAAAGCCGTGTGTGTGTGTGAGAGAGAGAGAAAGAGAGAGAGAGAGAGAGAGAGAGAGAGAAAAAGAGAAAGAGAGAGAGAGAGAGAAAGAGAGAGAG
>NC_068999.1:38220120-38221596 GCF_001194135.2 Octopus bimaculoides | reverse complement strand
AGAGAGAGAGAGAGAGAGAGAGAGAGAGAGAGAGAGAGAGAGAGAGAGAGAGAGAGAGAGAGAGAGAGAGAGAGAGAGAGAGAGAGTACGTGCGTATTTCTTTATGTCTTCGAGATTATTTTACACTGGTAGCTGCTGTGATTTCGAGGCAAAACGAATCAGTAGCGGCACAGACTTCAGAACTATAGGTTGGGAATCTCTTATCTTGGTAATGCGTGCTGAAGAAGCTAAGGCTCATTTTGCCAGTGCAGAAAGTAGTGCACGTGAATCCAAATACTTAAATGTATGTAAGTAGATTGTCTTAACCGATTTTGCCCTCGTTTGATTTCTGTAGTCATCACCAGTGTATTTTTTGCGATTTAATAACGAGTTTTGACTGTTATTTCAAGCAGATAGACATACCTAGTATGTCTTGATTAATTTTAATTCCTCAGCTATATTTATACGCATATACATACGTACGCTTTCTCCCTTTCTTTCTCTCTCCCATCTCTCTCTCCTTCTCTCACACACAAGAAAATTGACAAAATTAGAACCAAACCTGGATCTCACTAAAAATTCACTGGGAAGACAGCAGAAGACAAAGCACCTGCACTCTGGTTGTTGTCATCGAACAGATGATAAATGATAAATAGCTTTGATACATTAATGTGTGTGTGTGTGTTTGTGTTTGTGTTTGTGTTTGTGTGAGCGCGCACTGTAGAGTTGAAATTTTCGAAATTCATTGAATCAAAGTGTTTGTGTGTATCTAAGGAGAGAGCAACTACAACGAAAGCAATCAGCAACGTCACATCTCTTGAAGTGTAATTTGTTTTTAGATGATAGTTGTGATTTATCTCGCATCTCTACCAAACGGTCTCGCAAGTCTGTTTCATTTAAGATAGAGCAGTTTATAAATTATTCTTGAGTCGAATAAACATTTTCTGTCTTCGTGATAAATAACAATTTCTAAAATATATATGTGAAGCTTGCTTTCCAAGCGAATGACTTTGGGTTCAATCCCGCTGCGCGACACTTCGGGCAAGTGTTTTCTACTATAACCTCAGACTGAAAAATGTCTTAGTGGATATGGTAGAAGGAAACTGAAAGAAGCCCGCCGTATGTGTGTGTGTGTGTGTGTGTGTGCATGCTTGTTCTCTCCACTACTGCTTAAGGACCGTTGTTGAGTGTTTGTGTCCCAGTATTCTTGTGGGTTGGCAAAAGAAACCGCTAGGATAAGTACGAGGAGTAAAAACGTAATTCATTAGGGAGTTACCCCAGCATGGACGTAGTGCAACGACTGAAGCAAGGAAGAGCTAAAAGATTATATATATTCTGAAACCCCCTTCGGTCATGACTGCCCATGGGATTGCACCTAGAAAGTTACCCTCCCAGGCACAAGTCCGGGCAACGTTGTTTATGGAAGACCAGCAGTCGACCATGCATACCAGCCTCCCCTCTCTACACCACTGATATATATATATATATGTATATATA
>NC_068999.1:38216299-38220062 GCF_001194135.2 Octopus bimaculoides | reverse complement strand
ATATATATATATATATATATATATATATATATATATATATATATATATATAATGTGTGTGTGTGTGTGTGTGTGTGTGTGTGTGTGTGTGTGTGTGTACACGGAACACATGCATGTGTAAGTATATTTCTGTGTATGTGTATAGAAAGAGACAGAAAGATAGATGCGTGAGTAAACTTTAGTTATTGCATTTACATTATTTATTTCGTAAATATAGGTAATTAATTATTTTGATTAATTATCTAATTTGTCTGAGACACTATTGTCTGTTTAGCTGCCTACATTAAAGTTACAAGTGGTTTACGTCATTATTATTATTATTATTATTCGTTCGTTCGTAACACAGTGTAGGTAAAAGCGCACCGAAATCTTTAGTCATCTGTCAAGATACAACAATGACCTCAGACGGATAATACTTTCCTTAAGATGTGCCCAATAAGGCTGCTTTTTGCAAGTCATTGCATGGGATTTCAATTATTAATATTATTTATATTATACTTATCACCACTATTCTCTTTCTTCTCTCAGTTTTGTTTCCATTTCTTGCCGGATGTCTTCCTGACACCTAGGGCAAAGAAACTCACTGTATACATTGATAAAACACTAAAATCAACATACCAGACTTTCACTGACAAAGCCAAGTAATGTGATAGAAAAAGAGAAGAAAGAAAGAAAAAAGGCTAGAATAAATATTTAAAAAATAGAGAAAGTGAAAAAAGAAAAAAGAAAACCAAGAAATTAAAGGGGAGAAAAGGACAGTAAATTCTCAGCGACAATGTTCTTCTCAATAAGTGTGACGTACCAGTTAAAACAATCTTTTGCACTTCTCGCATGGATAACAATCCAGGGACCAACATAATCATCATCATTATTATTTGATGAACAATCTGTTCATTTTGCTGGTTAAGTGTCAGCTGTCCACAGCCAGCAAACTAAGGTGACATTTGTTTAAAGGTCACGCTTCAAGAGCGAAGGATTATTGCAGTTTCAAGCAATGCTGATTTTTGTAGGTGTTCCACCTTTACATATGTATCAATCTTTTTGAGAGCCATGTTGGTTGTTGAGTTCTGATACTTCCAAGTGCTCCAGTTACTATGGGTATCTTGTCTCCTCATTGACTACATCCATTGTATTTCCCCACTTCAAATCGCCATAGTCATTAAGTTTTTCTTCTTTCTCTCTGATCCTGTTGACATTTGAATATTCTATGCCGATCATCTACATGTTTTTTCCTTTTTTATTCACCACAACAATGCCTGGTTTCTAATGTTACGTCAGATGATTGCACTGCATCATTGCATCGCACAGGATTTTTCAATTTTCATTCTCGGTGACTCCTTCTGGGGTTTTCTCATACCCAGTCTTTGCTCTTTCTAGGCTGTGATTTCCTCAGAGCTCCCAATGGATCATTCTTGCCACATGTGACATGGCGTCTTTTTGTATTCACGTCGTGCCAATTTCGGGCATTCGCTAACGATGTGTCATAAAGTTTCAGACCTCTCACCACACATTCTATATTTGTCGCTGTCGATGATGTCATTGTTTTATTAATATTTTCTTTTTATCACAGGTTTTGTTGAAACTCCTGGAGTCTTGCATGCGTAGCGGGTTTGCTGCCTGCAGCCTACAGTACCATACCATCCGTTCTTTTCAGCTATCCGGTACATTCCTGATTATTCTGGCCGTGCCAAGGAGGCAAACCTTTTGTTACAGTTCTACTGGGCACTATTCCAATTTCCTTTATATTTCTCTTGATACCTTCTTATACTGTCCCCAAGTATTCAACAATAATTGACACTATCTTCACCTGCATTTACCATAGCCGAGCTATTTCGTACTTAAAAGGGTTATATTTATCTATTTTCGCTTTCCTTCTTAACTCTTTGTTGGTCAAAGGGGCAGGCAACATTATAATTGATTAAGAGTAGTGCATGCAATCAAAATGACACGAGGGTACAAATATACGAAGCCCAATATATGCATCATGACTACCCATCTGATAAGGGTATACCAGACGCATGCATCACAACGATTTGTGCGCGACATGGCGATCCCATATCAAGATAAAGAGCGCATGACCTTACAGTTGGGACCCTGTTAGAATTCTCTACACTAGGGTAGAAAAGAGCCGAAACTGTACACGTTTGGTTTGTTCATGAAAGGTAAACCCTCGTTAAAGAGTGACAGATAGATAGGTAGATAGACAGACAGACAGATATATATATATATAGAGAGAGAGTGAGAGGAAGAGAGGGAGAAAGAGAGAGAAAGAGAGGCAGGATGTGGCCTGTTGGCTGCTTGCTGGTTGTAAAATGTTTGATTTTGTAAGATATTTGATAAATATCTCATAATTATGTATATAGGATCATTGCTTCTCTCGAGGTATTTAAGCAATATTCTGATACAAAATAATGCAGTATACATCAACATATTAGTCTGTAGACTTGTAGTCCACTCTCCTGTATGTAGAGGCAGATGTAAATGTCATACTTTGTATACAGGATAATTATATGTGAAGGAAAAACAATACGGTCAACCGGATTAGTTTCAATGTTCTGTTGGGATTTCATCAGTGACCATCCACTAAAAAAAAAAAAATAATAATGGTGTCCACATCCGTCTACTTATGCTGTGTCCCTTAAAGAGATGTCAGTAGATATATTCTGTAATATAACACTGAAAAAAGAACACCAAGAACGAACACAAATTATTTATTAATATAAAGTATTTCGCATCCTAATGGAAAGTCAGTAACAGAATCATAGATATACCTGAACAACTACCAAAGATTACCGTACCTTAAGAAGTCATTAGACTAGAGAATTACTGAGAACTTCTTCGGTTGTTTCTACAGGTTTAGCCTCGTTTCAACTCTGAGTTGGTATTTAAATCATGAGTGGTATTTAAATAATGCCCATCATAACTTTTAATAAATAGAAACTACATTACCCAGATTTCCCCATAATTTTTATTTTTAAATCGTGGTAGAATGCCGGTTGAGGGAAATTTTGTCCGCTATTTCTAACAGATTAAATGTCCCTCTAAATAGCAGCTCACTTTCTTTCCTCCTCATCTCTGCTCTAACAATGCAACATTTTTCCTGGTGGAGATATTTGTATCTTAAAACTACGGGAGGGTGAGTCTGAACTTAATAAATGTAGATGCACCAACGCATCACTCTTCATTCTTCACTTAAACAAACAACAAAGATAGCAACGGGTTTGTAGTAATGCTAGGATATCGAAACTAAATACCTCGACATAATTCAGTTACAAACATTTACCATTTGATCCCACCGTGGGGTTAACATTCACATTAATCACTTTAGTGTCGATAAATACATCTCAGAAATATACTGGATCCTTTCAATTGACTGTAGTCCTTTCTTGAATAAATTTCCCCAGAGACTCAGTTCAAAGAAGCCATTTGTACGAATATCTCTCACTGCTTCCGTCGATAAGTCGTAACTCCGCAGGGGCAGCCATTTTGTTTTCGTATCAAACACAATTCAAATAATTTCGTAAATATTTCTGGCGTCCTCCTGCTGTTATTAGCCCATTGTATTGTATATAGGAATGATAAATAGCATAAATAGCAGTGGGAGTTTCTTCGTTGTTAAAGCAATCTGAATATAGCCAGTAAAAACACATTTAACACTAAAATGAACGTCACAAGTCTTGCAGTGTGATTAACTTTTAAATGACGTTTATAAGTTATCTATCTAACAGAATTTCACTTTATCTCATTCGGCAGCGCTACAAATA
>NC_068999.1:38203671-38216289 GCF_001194135.2 Octopus bimaculoides | reverse complement strand
TATATATATATTTATATATATATACATACATACACACACACATATACGCACAATATATTACACACACACACACACATATACACGCATATATCTATATCTATATAAGCATGCCTGTATATATGTATGTATGCATGTATGTATGTATATCTATATATTTATCATATATAAATTTATAAACAAGTAGCATATATATATGTATATATATATGTATATATATATATACTTTATATGTATATGTATACGTTTGTATATAGTGGCATATGATTCGACATATGTATGAATGTGTGCGTGTCTATATATATGAGTGTGTATATATGTATGTGTGTATATATCTATATACATATATATGCTGTAGATACATTCATCTATTCCACAAGTCATCCACCCATCACACATATATACTTTCATACACATCCATCCATACATACATATATCCATACATAAATGCATAGAACAACCACCACCAAACCTACAAACAAAGTAAAAATCTGTTCATTTTGAATGTGCCACAAGGAATTAAGTTAAGCTTCCTTCATACAACCGGTTGCACAGTTAAATGTAGAAGGATCACTTGTGAAGTTTTGATTGATTTCACTCTGCGCTAAATCTCCGGCTGACGTGTGATGATTCATTTCAAAATGCCATCGCGGTTTCATACATACATAGTATATATCTACATGTGTGAGTAAAATGTACACACATACACACGTATATATATGTATATACGTATACTTGGGTTATATATATATATATATATATATATATATATATATATATATATATATATATATATATATATAGATATATATATATATATATACATGCTTTTGAGTCTCACACACTCCTGTCTCATTCACACACATTCTCCTAAAGCTCATACTAACCCTTCTCTTTCTCACCCCCTCTCTCTCTCTTTCTTTCTTTGTCGTTCATTCTCTCTATCATCTGCATTGTGTTTATCTGTGTTTCCCTTTCTTCTTCTTCTCTCTTCTTATTTCCTATTAACACTTAATACTTTCTAAAAGTAATAGCATCAACATCAACAACAACGAAATCACGAAATCCTCCGCTTGGGTCCCAATGACGGTCATCTCCACCACCACCACCACCACCACCACCACAATGAATTGTCATGTTCCCCAGCTTCTCATCTATTTCGTTCATTATTCGCGCCTCTTTTATTTCATTCTTTCTTCTCCCGAAACGTCGTCGTCGTCGTCCTCCTCCTCCTCCTGCAAGTATCTTTACTCTTAGAGTTTCGCGAACAAACTTCTTCTCCACACTCTTCCTCATTTATTAATGAAACAAAAACAAAACCTTTATTCCATTGTCACCCGTAGATTTATCTCCAATCTTCTTCCTTGTTCTAATCGATATCTTCTATTTATGCTTCCCTCACCGTCGCCTTTATTTCCTTAATTTCAAATTGAACACGCTACTTACTCCATCATCATCATCACCCCCGCCCACTCCCCCGCACACACACACTGCCAGTAAATCGTTAACACCAGCACCACAATCACCATCTCCAGCGCTGCCGTCATAACTACCAACAACCACCACAAGAAAGCATTATTGATGACCCCCATACTTGTTGGTAGACCTGCAAGAAATAACAGTTAAAATTTCATCAGATGACATGATGCCTTCATAAAAACAAGACACATCAGATAATGTCATTAATATTCACAATAATTAGGAAGAATTTTTAATATCATGATCACGGCTTCATTGCTACAATATGTTTGATCATTAATCTACCGGATCAGGGCTGACCTGGTGTTAAACAATAACAACAACAACAACGCTATCTCAGCAACATCTCCATATCAACTTCGTCTCCTCAGCATTGCTGCCCTCTCCAATTCTTCATCTTTTCTCATCCTCTTTGAAACTTCCACATTCTCCCTCCTCCTATTGCATCCCACCTGTATATCTTCTAAATATGTCGAATTGGCAGATCCGGGATCGAACGGCTTGCGGTATTCGTAATAACATAGGATCGGAAGTAGTTAGGTTCAAATTTCGCCTAAGTCATCTTTGATGTTGGCATTCAAAATGTTGGCATTCAAAATGGCGACCTCCAATTACCAGCACACAATTTACAGATGTTTACATCTTTTATATTTTCCGTGAAATTATCACGACTCCGGCTAGTAATAATAAACAGATCTATAATTTACTACTAATAATGTAATAGTGCTCAGCGAAATTTTTTAGTACTCACACATTTACGTGACTTTTTTTATCTTTTCTGTTTGGTTGCCAGCGTCAATTTTCTGTTTGAATTGATTTCATAGTTAGTGTAATGATACACTTTTATAAGCTAATTAATGAAGTGAAAGTAATTTTCGCTATAAATCAATAAATAGTTATTAGTTATTAAAGTTTGAAAATTTGGAAATTTTAGTCAATCATAAGCCACAGACACATTCATGTTTTCCTCTTTTAAATTAACAAACATTTACATGAAAGAAAATTACCAGAGACATAACACGTATTGTTTATAAATATTGACAACACGTGCTATACGGAGAAGTTGCTGTCTGTCAGTAGATAGGGAAAGAGTAAGGAATGCACGGTGTTGACTAGAAAGGAAGAAAGGATAAAGTTAGCTCAACTCCGATTGGCTGTATGCAACTGAGATCATCAATTGGTAAATAGAGCACTCTCCACACCCCACCTGACCTAACCCGATCTGAAAATTAACCAAAATATTTATATAGAAGCAGCAAAACATTTTACATAATGCCTTCCATTCCATATTTAAAATTGTCCAGTTCTTGACGTAAAGTGGAAACTAATAGACAACTCTGAAGGTAAAAGAAATGACAAAAGTGTCCGAAGGAATATTGCTTCCAAGAATTCACATTCAACACTGTCTTTTATCTTCTTGTTTAAATTATTGGATTACTTTATGGGGTGGTGTGGGGGTGGGGTTAATTGAACAAATCGATCCCAGTACTCAATTGTTAAGTCAGGTTATTATTCTATCGGTTTATTTTATCGAATCGCAAATTTGTGAATGTATACAAACCAACACAGGTTGTGAAATGGTGGAGATGTGGTGGGAAGGCAAACACAAACGCCAAGACGCATCCACACATACGCACACATACACACAAACATATATAAACGGCGGGCTTCTACACAATCTCCGTCTATCAAATTCTCTTACAAGAAATTTTCCATTAAATTGACCTCAAATTTGAGACGAAGGTGGAGGAGGAAGGGAGAGGAGAAGGGGAGGAGAAGGAAGAAGAGGAGGAGAAGGGAGAAAGGGAGGAGAAGGGGAGTGGAGGAGCGAGAGGAAGGCAGGAAAAGAGGAAGAGAAGTGGAAGAAGATGAAAATGAATGAGGTTCAAGAGAAGAAAAAATAGAAAAAGAAAGAGGTGGATGAAAAAGGTGGTGGTGAGGAGAAGAGGGAGGAGAAGAACAACAACAAACAACAACAACAACAACAAAACAACGATGACGACGAAGACAACAATGACAAACAGAAATAAATGTATTAAGATTCCGAAGACAGATTTAGAAAAGAAAAGAAGAAAAATGCCCAAAAACTGAAAGAAAAAAGTCTAACACGTACATACAAAAGCGAAGATTTGCTTGGTGGGATGAGACAGATAAAGAAGAAAAAGAAATAAGAGACAAGAACGAGAAAAAGAAGAAAAAGGAAAAAAACCCGCAGAAGCAGAAAAAAATAAAAACACGGAAATCAAAACGCATAATTGATTGGAAATTATTGTAAAGCCGAGATTTAAAAAGTGACAGAGATAAAATCCAGATAAAAATTTCAGAGCAGATGATATGAAGGAACCTTTAACAATTTAGTTTCAAGATCTTCCGACAGTTCACAGGTCTTTGAGTCGGTCGGTAAAATGTTTTCTTTCTTTCGGTATTTCTTTGTGTAAGACTGTGTGTGTGTGTGTGTGTGTGTGTGTGTGTGTGTGTGTGTGTGTGTGTGTGTGTGTGTGTGTGTGAGCGCGCGTGCTTTCAGATTTCCGTATTACACATGTAAAACGTATCACATGAAAGACTCACTTATATCACTGCGGTATTAATGTATCAATTAAGACTGATTTTATGACATGATGGTGGAAGGTGGATTTTCAGACTTTTTTTGCTTCTGTATTCTATCTATAGTTTTATTTTTGCTGCTTTTTTTTCTTCTTTTCCAATTTGGTTCTAGCGTAAATTTATCAGTTAATTCTTCTGCAGAATATGGTAATATGAAAAATGTAATAAATAAAAGAATTACACACGCTCTCTCTCGCCCGTTCACGCGCACACACACACACGCACACACACACACACACACACACTAGGAGAGACACAGACACACACACACGTAAACACAAACCTGGACACACATGCATATATCGTATGAATAAATAAAAACATAAACAAACGCGCAGAAGTGGATTACTCTGTTTAAAGTTTTGAATGGATTTCATGTTTGCATGGCAATCTGTTTGTGTGTGCGTTTGTAGTTTGGAATTATATTATCTGTCTAGGTTTTAAGTGTTTTTAAGTTGTGAGGTACACACAAGCGGGCGCGCGCACACACACACACACACACACACACACACGAACACACACAGACACGTAGACACGCGTACGTATGCATACGCACACACGTTTGCAAGCACACACGTTACCATTCAGATGTTTTCGATTCACTAATGGATGAAGCCATATCATGTGGCTTCGTCTGTTCATACATGCCTATATTGTAGACATACAGACACAGGCAGACAAACACACACACACGTTTGTGTGTGTGTGTGTTCTCTTCTGTTTTTAATCATTTAAATTCTTTCCGTGAGGAAGAAGCTGGCTTCTAACACAGATACAAAGCTCCATCGATAGAATGTATGTAACAAAAACAATGTTACATTTTAAACTTGAAGAACATCTTGTATATTTTTACTGTTCCACTTACAGATCGTATTTGTAAAGTGTGAGTTAGTAGATTGATGTCTTTTTTTTTAAATCCAAGCTCATCTTGAACTCTCATTATTAGCGACATTAATATCAAACGAACACTAACCATTAGGTCACTCGATTTTGAAAAAGAACAGAAATAAATGCGCAATATAAGCACTTTTGAAGAAGTGGTCTGAATTTTGGAATTCTGCAGTTTTTGAAATATATAAGCTATTTTTGACGATTATTACCACAATTTAAACGAAAAAAAGATTTTATAACTTATAAAAACAAAAATTTATAGAAATGTTTATATCAAGAGTAACCAAAAGAAAATAGTTCCACAGAAAACAACAAAATACAAAACAAAAATTTAAAAAATGAAACCAAACTTAAAGAATTTTTTTAAAAGCCAGAATATTATTTTCTGAATCTTGTTTTCGTTCAGTTTTTTCCGTATTTGTTTATTATTGCTGTTACCCTAAAGGTAGATGTTGAGCATTTTATTGACCTTTCGATAAACGATCCCCAGCTGACATTAGAAGACATTTGGAAAACGTGAAAGAGCAGAATGATTTATTATTATTATTATTGATATTATTATTTGTTTAGATAACTGGATGTGAGTAGAGATTGAAATATGAAAAAAAAAAAAAAAGGATGGGGTTAGGTGGAAATCCCTCAGTATTTTTAACGCTTGTCAAACATAAGAAATATGTTGCATGCAAATAATAAATATTGAAGAAAATGAAGTATATTGTTTTAGAAATAGCTACAACTCTAATAACCGTAATAACAACAGTAACGATAATAATAATAATAATAATAATAATAATAATAATAATAATAATAATAATAATAAAACAAAAGACCCACATCCTACGCAAGACACTATCAATTCAATAATACAACTCAAACAAAACAAGCTGGCACAATACAATAGCGGTAAGAGTTTGCACTCCCATAGCAACACAATGCCACACACACTCCAGCAATACGGTGGTGTAGCAGGTGATGCTGTAGAAATTTGCCTGAAACTACCAAATGGTGAATAGTAACAATAATTTGATATATATTTAAAACCTATAACAAAGTTGGCAGCAATACACACTGCCCCCAAAATAACTCTGCTAAGAACAGCTCACGTCTTGCTGAAGACACAACCAATTCAATAGAATAACTGAAACAGAGCAATCTTCACACACCACTCTATTGAACAAGCGACTTATAATCTAAAGCCACAAATCTCGTATCCTACATATTTTATCTAAGACTAAGGCGTGATATAAACTATAAACTAACATTACATACGCTAATATCATAAGAAACAAAGAAAACTAAACTTCCTAACAAAACAAACTGGCGCAGTAAACCAACAGGAGGATCTATACCAATCCAATGCTCACAAAAATAAGAATAACATGCTGCACACACGTTAGGAGCACGGAGGTGCAACAACTGGTGCAGCAGAAACTTGCATGTAATTAACGAAGGAATATATTTCAAAATAATTATAATATTGATGATAATGGCGATGACGATGAGGAGGAGGAGAGGTGGAGTAGGAAGAAGATTTCGTTTATTTGCAACAGGATTGGCGGCTGAAGAGTCATCAAAAAGAGAGGTTATAATCTACTGTGTGAAGAGGAATAATGATGAATGCTTAAAAAATGAGATGAAATGAATACGTACAATACAAATATGAGTAAATGGATGATATAAACATCCGGATGTCGGAAAACCTTTAGGCCAATGAAAGAACCTCAAAATTCACTCTGGCCTCAAAAATTAAGGATTCAAACAAATGATATCCTCCAATCAACAAGGGTACTCTTAGAGTCACTTTATTCACCTGAAAAAAATTTACTTCATATTCATCCACCATTTGATGAATTCCTTGGTGGCGACATTCGCCATTCCAGCATCCCGTACATTTCCAACTAGAATCTGAAAAACTCGATCGAAGTTTGACTGAAGAGGAGAGTATCTATCGTCAATCCTTTCAACCGTGTCCATTACGCATGCGCATTCGCCATAGACACAGGATAGAGGAAAACTGGTTTCCCTGTTAAAGGAAAACAGTGAGGTAGTTTTCACGATTGAATCTATTCTGAAGATCACCTTACAGCCCTCCTTCAGCTTTCCGAGGTATATAAAATAATTCACCAGTCAAGTACTGGGGTCAATGTATTCGATCAACCCTCACTCTGCAAAAATATTTGCTGCATGCCTACAGTAGTAATCAATAGTATCATTATAATACACTACGTCACGTGTTGTGTTTATGCTTCAGTTAATGGATTAGATTTTGTCTTATTTTAAAGCAGAATTAATATTTATGTGTCGCATTGCGCGGAATTTTTATAAAAAGCGGTGAGGACCTTGTGTGAATGTCTATTTGTTTTTTGCTGTTACATATACATACAAACACATTTTGGATAAATTTCACCACTCTAGCTAGCTTTCAGTAAGCCATGTCGGACACGGAAACTCACAAGAGAGATACAAACCTGATTGTTTTCCTTCTAATGTAAAGTAAAAACATACAAAGAGAAAACATTGCTTAAAACAAAATACTAAGTCTTTTTAAAAAATAATGAAAGTTCTTGCCGTAAAAGTAATTTAAGTGTTATTAACGACTTTGTTATTGACAGCAGCAAAGGCATTAACAACAAATACACAATGACGACAAAATTCGCATATTCCCATACACAAACGCAAGCGAATGTGTTTCGAATCTAAGTTAAACAATTTTCCATAAATATTCTCCAGATTAAAAAAAAAATGCGTGAGAAATTTTTATAAAAGGATATCAATAAGTTTGGATGCTAAATCAAATTACAGAGTATCAATAACAAACTTTATATTACTAGAGCCAGGGTAGACTTATAGCCACATCCTTCCTGTTCCTACGGAATTTAAACGTTGTGCAGGAAAATACAAGCATTTTTGAAAGGTAAATATTGATATTAATAGAGAATAATGCCAGCGATATTTTTGGAAGACATGAGCAAAATGCCCTTCACACATTTACGCTTTGTCAAATTTGGATGTAAGGCCAGTTTCATCATGTCTTGTGGTCATAACTTACAAAAGAAAACGACTTTGGACACGAAACATTGAAACGAAAGAGCATCAACTCTATAGCACGTGGTGCACTTTGTCGACCACCACCAGGTCCGGTCTGTTATGCTCATCGTGAGGTTGTTGATTGAAGATATTATCTACCGGGGGTTTGTAGTGTTTGTCAAGTCACAACAAGGACCTCAGACAGACAGTACTTTACGCAATATGCGTGCAGTTCCAAGTGATGAGGACTTCTGCAGTACACCTAGATTCTAGGATTTTCAGATTTTTTTTTTTACAGATTGGGTGGTATTGAACACAATGCTCCGATGACAATAGGGACAACACTAACATTTGACTCGTAGCTGCCATATTTTAGCACTCGACTTTGCTTTTTATCCTTTCGAGGTCGATCAAATAAATACCAGTTGAGTACTTGGTTCGATGTAACTGACACCCCCTCCCCCAAATTTCAGGCCTTGGGTCTATAGTAGAAAGTATTATTATTATTATTATTAAGATCAGTATCCTTATCACTGCCACCAACGTCATCTCTGTTCTCATCTCCATAACCGCCACCATCATCATCATCGTCATCATTCTTCAGCACAGTCTTATGTACCTGAGGCACAAACAGAAATCGCATGAAAAGCCATTAATTTTTCAATCTTCCCTGAATCTATTTCACATTAAACGTAGTAATTTAGTTACTGAGCACCCCCACCAACACCATCACACTCACTCACTGCTCTCCCCCCCTATCTCTCTCACCGGTGTCATCACAACCACCAGCACCGCTGCCAACCCACCAAAAAGTAACACAATAGCACCACCAACGTTAGCATAATCATCCCGATTATCCACCACTACCGCCACCATCACCACCAATGCCGATATTTCTACTCTCAATTGCACCGTCATCATTAACATCATCTCTATCAACACTTTGAATCACCATCACCAGATGATCATCATCACCATCACCGCACTCTCCAGCATCATCATCACATTTGCTGTCACCATGTCCTTCAATCCTCGCTCTCTATATCATCCCTGTCACTGCCGTACTCACCATCACCATCAGTCCTCCTATCATCACCACCACCACCACCTTTATCACAGATCACTACGTCTCCTCCACGCTAATCCCACCCCATCTGCATCAGTCCTCTCTTTTCCATTCTCTTCTTAGCCCCACCTCGTTTATTTTTCCACCTAACCCCCATCTTACCTTCCAATCTAATCACTGCTCTTTTCTTCTGCCTTCATTTCTCGTCCATCTTCTACATTTATGTTTTGTTTTCTCTTCCTTTTCATTCACTTCTTTCCTTTCTCACGTCTCCCTTTTCTCTCCCCTCACTCCTCTACCCCTCCTGCCATTGCTGTACCCCCTTCTTCACACTGAATCACAAAAGAATCATTAAACGAAGAACATGTACAACTTTAAATTAATTGGCTTCGAGAAGTTTCTGCTATTAATCTACCATGAAAACATGTAACATTACGTACCGAGTATTACATCATCAACAACAACAGCTGCTGCTGCTACTACTATTATTATACTGGCTTCAGTGTTCTGGAACAAAGATGTAGGACGTAATACTCCTCATAAAGTACCTGGCAAAGTGTCGCATCACCAACGCAGAATACTACATGTCTCTGTTGGAGGAACTGCATGAAGCTTTGAAGCAGAAACGCCGTGGTAAGCTCAGCCGTAGTGTCCTGTTTTTGCGGGACAATGCGCCAGCGCACACAGCACAGAAAATACGCCACTGGTTAGTGGTGTTGATCCTAAAACCAAATTCTCAAAGTATTCCATGTATATATTGGCTATTATCGGTGATAATGGCGAACCAATAGCTAAACCCTCTTCTTGTCGATATATATCAGTGTCCACACTGAAGTAGGTAGTTTCTACACGGGTCAACATTTCTATCAAGTTTCTTATTGGTATACTAGTGCGTTCCTTTAGATGGGTGTCTGTCACTAGTTTTTTCTTGAATCACCGATTGTGCTTCACCAGTTGGGACTTTGGTGAACAGGCTTATCAGATCTAGACTCACCATCTCGTTGGATTCAATGGGGGTATCCTTGATCCATTTTGTGAAGTGGGTGGAATTCTATAAATAAGAGCCACTATTCTTGTTTAGGTTCATTGACAAGGGATTAGCGTTGACTGATGAGACACAAATAAGTCACAACACCTGTATCTCAAAGTCCCTCGGTGTCAGTGCAATGAGTCTGTTGTCAACGCACATCAACTGAAAGGAGAAGGTGTTCTCCGAAGGCAAAATACAACGATTAACATATTCTCGTTCAAATCTGTTGAAGTGTATTGGAAATGAATGCGTGTGTCATTAGTTTGCTTCTCGCTATTTTCTGGGAAAATGGTAATTTATAATCGATTTGACAGACATCAAAACAAATGAGCAAATACTTTGATAGTTGAATCCTATAAACAGGAGCCAGCATTCCTGCTTAGCTTTATTGTTCAGAGAGTAGTGCTGATTGAAGGGACACAGCCAGGTGAAACATCGGCGTCACAAAGCTTCTCTATGACAATGAATCCTGTGTGCTGTCAACACATCGTTTGAAATATGTTCTCTGCAGGCGAAATGCAACAAAGACTAACATAATTACGTTCGAATATTGAATATGAACGTCATCGTTTCAAGTCTGAGATTACGATCAAGTATAAACAATGGGAAGTTCTTCTGTCTGGTGGCTGTTATTGAAGCAGTTGGAAGCTTCGAGGAAGAGACATTCTGTTCAAGGCCTCACCAGCTACTTCGAGCACCTAAGAACCTCTTCCGGCATGTGATAAGTTTTACGAATTACGTGGGATAAAAGTCTAAATGGTTCTATTCTATTGAATCGAATGCAAATTGACGAAATATACTGGCAGAGAGAATTTGACATTTTACTTCTGTGAACCAGGATAATCAGAAGTTTTGTGAAGGTTGTCAGTAATTTTCCAAGGATGCTCTCCCATTTTCAGAAGATACATCTTTTTATGTTTTATGCCTTGTTAGTTTTTATTTTGTTTATGTATTGGCAGTTTCGTATTATCGTTCTTTATTTCTGTCGCTGTTTCTTCTTTGAATTCAATTTCAAGCCACCACTTTTATTCTTTTTCTATTATTTTACAAAACCTTAACATCTTGGGGGCCTTGGAGTCAACAAATGAAACACTTCTAGTTGCTGTCACCGTCGTCGTCGTCATTGCTGTCCTCGTCGTCATAAGCATCATGTTTTTGAAATTGAATTATTAATATCATGGACGGCAAGCATTCATGAAGCCGTTAAGAAGTGCCGTTTCAGACTGCTCTGACCATATTTATAGAACATAGCTCTGTAATCCAGCGATATCTTTATAGAGTATCGTCTAATAACACCTTTGAATTCTTCAAAATGCGGCACTGAACGTGCTATATGGATTCCTTATATCACAGCATAAAGAGTAACGTGAATTTCATTGGTTATTTTTAACTGTAATACGAAATCAAACGAAGACAACATCGCCATATGACTGAAAAATACAAAGGTTTGCTATCGAAACCTCCAAGAACTTCATTATTACGTAGGTTAAAACATTTAACTTTAATCAGGCCAAACCATTAATTGAGTTGAAAAGCAACAGTGCGAACCATGAGACCTGGACCAGTTTTGGTCAAAAGGTAACCAAAACCAAAGAAATACTGTTGTTCCAACAAGTGAAATATCAGCAACGAAATAAACGAGTCTCTAAATGACTTAGGAAGAGAGTTAACGGACAAATAAACGTAACTGGATTATACATATATATGTATGTATGTATGCATGTATGTATGTATGTATGTATGCACACTCATTTATGTGATATATATTCATTTATGTATGTTTGTATTTATAAATACACTCCGTGCTTTTCTGTGACAGTTTCACTTTATCAACTTTTTAGAAAATTATATTCTTTATTCATTTTTCAAAATGTTCTCTCAAAAATAACCTCGTAAATTATAAATATTACCCTGTGAAAGTAAAATTAGAATGAAAACAAATAGCACTTTTGGGAGGGCTATATTCTTACCTGCGATTGTGTGTGTGAGAGAGAGCGTGTGTGTGAGCGTGTGTGTCAGAATGTGAAAATGTGGAGTGTTTTTATATCTGTATTTACACATACTCTCTTTCTCTCTGCATATATATGTGTGTATATATATATATATATATATATATATATATATATATATATATGTTAGTTTATAGATAAAAATAAGTGTCGGACATCAAACTGAAAGATCACTCAATAATTGTTACTAGAGAAATATTTATGTATTTATAACAAGAAAATGTTGATAGTGACTTCTAAGTTTCGGATTATTTCCCGTCATCAGCCTGTGGTTTATTTATTTCTTCCATTCTTTCTTTTACATTACAACTAATTTACATGCAAAGTTGCTCAATGAACGATGGATACACCCCTACCTCGTCTCAACATATAAGGCTATTAAAACTGAAAAGATTAAACATTACATTGCAGTACGTGTGTGTGTAATATATGCACATATATACGTGTATGTATGTAAGTATATGTACTATGTGTTTATGTGTATATAGACCCTCCATACATATATTTAATTGTGT
>NC_068999.1:38202821-38203661 GCF_001194135.2 Octopus bimaculoides | reverse complement strand
ACCTGCATACATATATGTGCGTACAATGTGCATCTTACGAAATTTTTAAGAGATCCATTTATTAATTTCAATAAAAGCTCATACTTCGTTCAAAGAAAATTTCTGACTTCACTGCGCTTGTTGTAGGGATCCAGTCACTTCGTGAAACCCCAATTAATGTCCTCCAAAGTGAAGCCTCCATCATTTTGAACTTTCTCTGAACCCCATCAACACCTCCAAAAGGGAAACCTAGTCGATATAGATGATGCTCTTGCTGTCGAAAAAGGAGATCTTCTTGAGTTACTCAGGGAACCTATTTAGTTTAAACCTTTGTATCTTCGAAAAAGAGATGCTTGGCTCATAAAAGTTAATCCATGACCAATCTGGAGCATTTCATCAGTTTCCTTAACGGTTTTGCTCAGTTTAGCACAAAACCATATTGCATCGTAAGCTTTCTGAAAACTCGTCAGCTCTCCCAAGCAGTAGTGTTTTGTATGGTGTATTCATATTGCTGTTGCAGCCTTAGCAGACAGGTAGTCATGATGGTTATATTGGGATTCGTATATTTGTACCCCATTGTATATTTGATGGCATGCACTGCTCTCTCTCACTCAATAATAATAACCCTTTCTACTAAAGGCACCAGGCCTGAAATCTCGAGGAAGGGGATTAATTGATTAAATCGACTTCAGTGTTTCACTGGTACTTAATTTATCGACCCTGATAGGATGAAAGGCAAAGTCGACCTCGGAAGGATTTGAACTCAGAACGTAGGGACGGACGAAATATCACCAAGCTTTTTGTCCGGCGTGCAAACGATCCAACCAGCTCGCCCCCTTTAAAATAAAAAAAAAAAAAAAA
>NC_068999.1:38192243-38200596 GCF_001194135.2 Octopus bimaculoides | reverse complement strand
ATACTGTATATATATACATACTGTATATATATACATACTGTATATATATACATACTGTATATATATACATACTGTATATATATACATATATATATATACACACATACTGTATATATATGCATACTGTATATATATATATATACACACATACTGTATATATATACATACTGTATATATATATATATATACACACATACTGTATATATATACATACTGTATATATATATATATACACACATACTGTATATATATATACACACACATACTGTACACACACACACACACACACACACACACACACCACTATGTGCGTGCGTGCCGCCATCTATTTAGATTCATTGCTGTCTTGCTATGCTGTATATTTATCTATAAAAAAACACACGTGTTAATGGGAGACGAATCAATTATGTTTTAAAAGAACTGATAACATCTCCCCATGTGATGATAATGCTACATTAACTGGGGCACTGCATTTACAGTCGAGCCAGCCACGTTACTCGACACACAGATTCAAGTGAGACTTCAACACTAACACGTTTAAATACGTACATGCTTACATATACACATACATGGATATTCACACGCATACCTTCATATACGTATTTATGAACTATAAAATTTAAATTTCATTATGTAGATATATCTTTGGCACCATAGACATATATATATATATATATATATATATATATATATGTGTGTGTGTGTGTGTGTGTGTGTGTGTGTGTTTGTGTGTGTTTGTGTGTGCGTGTGCGCGTGTGCGCGTGTGCATATATATGTATACACACATACTCCCGACACACATACTCGTGTGTATATATATATGTACATACACACACGTACATACACATACATACGTATATACACATATACACACACACACACATACATACACACGCATCCACACACACATCTACACACACACATACATATATATATTTATTGTCGTCAACTTACGTTAACAGTTTGTTTCGATTGACTGGTTGTAAGTCGATTCGGTCGTAAATCGGCCTTTAGGCCTACATTGCTTTGTTTTACATTTTTACATTCTTAAGGTACATTCTCAGGTGAAAGTCACACATAAAATTCTGTATGATACTATTATACTGGCCTTAGTTAAAATTTCGGGAGTCTCAAGCAGTCGTCTTATAAAGAAATGCGAGGTTGTCTCGATGTCTCTGCAGCAGGATAGTTATCCAACACAGTGGCAATCGATAACCAAACCTAGGGGAAGTGCTTGTTAGCTGACATCATCCACCCGTAGACGAGTTAATTTCAAGAAATTAAATCAATTAGATTTCAACTGAACTATTTATTATTGTTGCCGGGAGCTGGCGCTTTACTGAGGCAAGGTCTTCGAATGCTGAGGCGAGAAGCTAACATTATATAGATCCACGATAGCATTATTAATCTTGGTTGAAACGTGTTACATAATAACTCGAGGTTGTTTGGTGTCATTCCAGAAGTTATTTCGAAACATTTCAACAAACGTTCCCATGTATGATTGCAAAACAATTCGTTGAATATAAAATCCAGGCCAACAGAAGAAAAGCGTCTGACTAGATCTTGAAACCGTTTTCTCTGAAAGTGTCTGGCTTTAAACTTTAACACATTTCCAAAGATAGAGACAGAGATGCTCACACGTCTCCAGTCATTTTTGTTCTACTTCGATGTGAAGAGGATCGTCTCTTGGCCTGGGTAGGTGCTTTTATCCAACTAATGAATCATCTCCAGACATCCGTAAACAGAAATTATTCTCTTATTTTCTATTACTTTCGCAGTGCATTTCTACGAAGATACTTCTGCCCCCCGCCCCCATCACCACTTTCCGAATGAACATTTTTTCTCAGTCTCTTTTTACTTCTTTGTTCTCGCCAATAACGAGTTCCAACGATTTGTAGCTCTGCCAGATGAGACATATTTTACTTGGTGGTAATGCATGATGGCGTCTTCGCAAACTTGTAGAATCGGATAGAATGTTTTGTGGTATTTTTTATGACTCATTTTGAGCAGAGTTCAAATCTGGCTTAGTTTTAATCTTTCATAGTCGATAAATATATTTTCGTACCACCTCAGGGCAATAGATTTTAGGAATTATTAAAGGGTTGTTTCAGATAATTTTTACTATTTCTCTGGAGCTTTACATTCTGAATTCAAAATTGTCTCAAGATCCTGATGCCTAGGGTTATGCAGCCAACCACAGGAGTATACACTGAACTTACAATCAACCATCGCCAACAGGCAATAGCATGATGACGCTTCATTCGTTTATAACAGCAGCGTGGTTGTTTTGTTGTTGATGATAATGATTTTAAGTGAGGTAGTGACGGAGGTGGAAAAGGTATTGTTAGCAGGCTGTTCCGGTTGCCTTCTTGCATCGCCTTCGATGTTTGCACTGACGGAAGTGACATTCTCTGTTATAGCTGTTGTTACTGGCGCTAACTGTGATATTGGTTGTTGTAATACGGTTGGTGATGTCAGTAGTGGAAGTGATATTAGTCGTTGCAGAAGACACCCATCTAATGGAAGCGCTAAATGCTTCGCTGATAGCGTAAAAGTTGTGGTAGTGTCACCGACTCCTTCTCCACCATGAAAAGCGTTGATTCTGTCATTCATGTCATTGATGTTGCTGGTTTCACCAGCATCTTCACCACCATTAACAATGTCGATGGTGGTGTTGTTGCTGTTGTGGCTGTGGTGATGCCGCTGCTGCCATCATCATGGTACTGTTGTCAGTGTTACCGGTGGGGATGGCGGAAATCGGAGAAGTGAGTGGTGGTAGGAACGATGTTGTTTAAGCTTTCTCTGACTCGGACCACCTCACCTCTCAACACTATTTCCACCATTGACGCCATTATTGATTTTTAGAATTTTCAAAGCAAACCGCTTTTAGTTTTTTTTTTTTCTCTTTTATTTCATCCTTTGAAACGGTGTAAAAGAGGCACTGTCAACCTCTCCCAGCACTCGCTGTCAGTTCCGCCAAATAAATAAATAACAACGTGAGTTAACAATGAATTCCCTATTCAACCAAAAGATGACAATTCTAACAAAACTAATGGAATGGCAAAAGTACATGGCAAATTCTCCACAGAAAAAAACAACAATAATAACAATAGTAATAGCTTCTCTCTTATTTTGCCACTGGGACCAATTCGTATATGCAACAAAGTGCAGGGCTATAAAGACATGCGGCAATATATGCGTGTGTGTGTGTGTGTGTGTGTGTGTGTGTGTGTGTGTGTGTGCGTGTGTGTGTGTGTGTGTGCGTGCGTTTTACTTCTTTCAGTCATTAAACTGCAGCCTCTCACCTGCCTTAAATTCACCCCTACACACTTTCCTTCCACACATCCTCCACACGAATTGCATCCCATGTCACACTTGTTCTAAGCTTATCTCCATACAGAGATACCTTCCTATACATACACTCTCTTTACCACATTCCAACATGGCCTTTCTGTTATTTCTTTTACTTCCTACTTTTTCCCCTTCTTTCCTTTATTTTCTTTTGAAGGACTAGCGTCCGAAACGCTAGATATGGTTTACCCTTCTATCAAGGATTATATCAACAATTGTTTAAACTTGTCTATCAATTCTAGCTTTACTAGTTTATGCGCATTATATACAAAGGGATTTAAATAAAAGAAAGCAAAGGACAATAGACCCATGAATGAGAAACCGCCTGCAAGATTGGAGTACAGAATTCCACGCCACAGACGATATATTTTTATATATTTATTTAGGATCTATATATTTTATTTAGGAAGTATCCATCTCTCTTCACAAGACTTCCGACAGTTCTGAAGGTGAGTAGAAAGACGAAAGTTCCCTCAGAAGGATATCTGGTCTGGATACTTGCAATAGAGGGAAATGGTCAAAAGACACCCAAGACGGTCAGATGGACATAGGAGCCGCAAAGGCATTTGAGAACAGCGGTAACAGTAACACCAGCTCCAGTTCCCACAACCTGTTGTCTGTCGTATATGAAATACAGAGCACTTTTTCAGGAAAGATAAATTCATGACCAAGGGACAAACATCTAGACTCTTTCACGTCCAGAGTTATAAGACTTCATCAGTCGAAGTTTCCCTGTAAAAGAATTTTTTTTTAAAATGTGACTTTTTCCATCTTGTAAAACGCGTTTGTGCATGCGTGCGCATATGAAACAAAGATATTCTTTATAAAAATTATGTTTTTTGAAAGCCTGATATGTGTCTTCGAAGCAGTAATTATTTTTGTTTCAACACACGATCTTAGAATTAATCACTTGCTGGTTGAGTACACCTCTGAAAATCTTATGATCCATTTGTACCTTTTTCCTTTGATATTCTTTATATTCCCCTGCTCATTCAAGTGAACCGGGGGTCTGGGTTTTTATAAATAGAATTAGATATCATACTATCAGCTTCCACGCTTCTTTTGTTATATTTTATACTAGGTTCATTGCAACTATACTTTCATCATTCGTACTAAAGGTTATGATTTACTTTCATAGAAATTCTATGACAAATACATCATTTTATTTATTTTCCCCACATTCATACTTTAATATATACTATCAATAGGGAACATCATTTATCCTTATTGCAATTCACGTGTTTTTTCTTTTTTTTTTTTTCTGAAAACAATTTGTTTCTGGTTAGTGCTATTATTTTATGCTTCTCAAAATACCATTTTTCATCAATCTCTCACATCTATATCACAATAAAGTAAACAATCTTTTGTTCCTTTTCATCAACTGTTGACTGATATGATTAACCCTTATTATACCTTGTGGTACAGACTTGTGTTTTTCTATACATTTTCATGGATAAAGAAAAAGCATTGGAAAGACAAGGTTAACACTAACACAACTAAAAGAAGTGACGGAGATGAAAGAAATTTTGGCTGTCTCCAAAGCGCTGCGTACGTCTTTATCATAAGATGTTTCAGTAAAAGTATGAATTTGCGGGAGATATAGAAAACATGCAATGTTTTTCTATAGACTTATTTTAAACACAAATTGTTACACAAATCAGTACATTCTCCTTTCAGATGTTGGGAACGGCATGGAGACAGCTGTTCCAAGTATTCATAGAATCACCGTTAGATATTAACTAATCGTGTCTTATATTGAATTATTTAAATAGACACCGAAACGACGCCTGCGAATTTTGAACCTTTTCTTCTCCAAATTCAAAACGTGATTTTGAAATCTTACATAATTTTGGATTCTTTCAAAATTACGATTTCTCTCCGGCGGACGATTATCGATTGCTTAATTTTACGTATTGTTTCTAATTTAGTGTGCAGTTTCTCACCAGTGACGTTACAGGGGTTAGTCAGAATAGCAACAGATAAAACAGTAATTTACTCGATGCTCTAACAGTTCTGCCAATTCAGAGACACCGCAATGAATATCGTAGACACGTTTGTGGAAGCATAACCATATGAACATTTTTGAAGGCCTCATCAGAAAATATATAAGCGCTCTGTTTTAACAAAGTCATACATACATAGATACATACATAGGGATTCATTATTATTATTGAAGCTACAGGAAACGTTCCTACTCAGCTGGAGTCAAACATTTGGTTTCTTGGGGAGAGAATGAAATTCCTTAAATCATACGCTACGAATGATCATGATATCCGGGATAATAATTATCTGTAAGGCCTTTTTTAACGTCTAAACAATGATGAAAATAAATAAATAAATAAAAGATACTTTTTCACAACTTTGGTGCCAGGCAGATCGTCTATCAAAATTAGCACAAAATAAAAAAGAGTAAAACAAATCATACATATAAATATATATCTATACATACAAATATCATAGACGGAAACTGGAGGTGTAGGCACAGAAAGTTTTGTGAAAGGTCGAGGCATTACCAAGTGCATGAAACAGAAATAGCTACATAACAAAACAGAACACACATACAGACGATTAGCTTATAGCACGTATGTGTGTGTGTGTGCTTATATTGATGAGCAGCATTTCTATTTGTATGCGTGTGAGTAATGTGAATGTATACATACACATGAAGATTATCTATCTTGTCATATGTATATAGTTATACATGCGAATATGTGTGCGAATATGTGTGTGTATATGTTTATGCGAGTCTCTTATACGAAACTTAAGTATATTTTGTTTTAGATTTTGTAAAACTCTTGGAACTGCGCAGGAATTATATTTTTGTCTTTGAACAGAAAAGTACAAATCGCAGGTGTTTATAAACATCTAGTTTAGACACACGCACACACACACACACACACACACGTGTGTGTGTATGGATACCTACATATACATATGTGTGTATATATATTTGTGTGTGAAGTATTTATTTGTGTGCGTGTGTGTGTGAGAATGTATGTGTATGGTTCGTTTTAGGTGTGTGAAGCAGTCTGAGTTTACAAAGAAGAAAAAAAATATGTAATACACGTTTAGTATATAATTATTTGTTGTAATGAAGCTGTTACTATCCGGTTAGTAAACTTAATTTGGTACAAGGACACGACGTAGTAAGAGTTGATATAACGATGATTGCATTTATTTTCCATGCATTCCTGTAAACAAGAACGTGAAAAACATTCTCTGTGGGAGTTTGTGTCGGACAGCATTATTTCTTCAGTAGATTTTGCTCTGACAGCAGTAGTCTACCAAATACTATACACATTTATTGCTGTGAGTTAAGGCTTTTGAAGCTGGGATTACTTTAATACAAGTATGCAAAGCAGGGACAATCACTTCAAGCTATGTACACATGTATTTTTGACAAGCTAATTTTTCACATAAGAAATTCTCCAAACAGACTTTGTTTGTAAAATGCAGATCAAGGTAAAATTCCGCAGCAAAGGCCTTTCACTTTGTAGTTTTTAAAAGCGTGTTAAAAGTAGATGAAAGGACATATCTCCTAAGTACAACTCAGTTTAACTCTTCAGGCGAATTTGCATGAATATTCTTGCGTTATTATCGAGGATTCCTTAATTCCTTATAGCGCACTAAACATTCATTTAGGATAATTTGAATGTAAGTTATACCTGTCTTCATAAAATGTTTCCGCCTCAATCACTTAATTTACGTGTTCAGCGAATGGGTTTTTTATGCAAAGTCGATGAACAGGTTTAGCTGATTTCGTGTTTTTTGTAGATTGGCAGTGTCTATGGAAATAGCGAATTGGTAACGATGTTAGAGCGCTGGATAGGAAGCAGCACGGTATTTGTTCTAAATGTCTGCGCTATGGGATCAAATCCTGCCAGGGTCAACTTTGTCATTACCCTTTCGCTGGGGACAAATACTCCACTAAGTGAGGGCGGTGATTCGTTGGAACAACAAAAAGCACACTGTTCCGGTTTTTTAAAATAATGATTTCAAATCTAACGACAGCTTACGTGGATGGTAGACTTAACCGTTCGTACGGTTTACTTGGGTGACTTTAACTGAGTTTTCTCTACTGGAAACATTCGGACCGTTAAGTCTATGGCTTCAGGATATTTCTTTCCATTAGTCTAACCTACCATCTAGGAAGCCATCTAAAGGGTCCTGGACACTGCTTTTCATAGCAATTAAAATGGTGACCACGTGCAATTGTCTGCGTTAATTAAACATACCCGCTCTATCTCTGGAGAAGTTCTAAGAAGGCAAGAAAACAGTGAGAACGTTACTCTCTTTACTACCCACGGAAATGTCGACAATATGAGTTGATCAAGTCATTTAGTTTTGTAGCGTATCTAAAAGGATTTGGATGATGTTAAAACATGCATTCACAACGTTTCAAATTATCGCAATAGGCATCGGAATGCACTTTAAGTAAATGAAGTGAATCACGTTGTTGGCACATGCACTCAAATGTGCTCTCTCAATCTTTCCCTATTTCTGTTTATATACACATGTATATAATATACATAAACATACATATATATATATATATATATATATATATATATATTTGCGTATACATATACATACGCATTTATATATGTATGTTTGTGTTTATACATGCATGCATACATACATGCATATATATATATATATACACACACATGCATACATATATATATTTATATATACACAAAGCATATATCCATATATATACAAACGTATCTACACACATATATCTATTTATATGCATGTGTAACAATGTATATATATATATACCCATATCACGTCCTCACTTTGTTGCTTTTGTTTTTTTGAACTATATATATATATATATATATATATGCATATATATGCACACACATATGCATACACATTAATATATGCACAAATATATATCCACATATATGCAAACGTATCTATACACATGTATATATATATTTATACGTATGGGTGTAACAGTGTATATATATATATATATATATATATATATATATAT
>NC_068999.1:38188515-38192162 GCF_001194135.2 Octopus bimaculoides | reverse complement strand
CAAACTTATAAAACTGTGTGCAAGTGTTTATTTATTTGCATGTGTTTGTGTTGTTTTAATGGATATTATCGCGTGTGTTGCCAAAACGTAAAAGTTCTAAAAAGTAAACAATTAAAATTAGAAAAGAAGAAAAAAAAAAACAAAAAAAAACTCAGAAATTGCGAATTTGTAAAATGTTAGTGCAGTAACTCGTGGTCTGTTCAACCTGGGAATAACGGGGGATATTTACACACGCATAGTAACTAAAATGCCTTATTTAAATTGAAACAGCGCAGTTACACCTTCAGGAATACTGGAAGACTCTCATATACACGGAAACACACAGGCACGCCAATACGCATCATACATGCAGCGTAAACGAAAACATGTAGCGACTTTCCCACATACGCATAGGTACAAACATATAAATACACATACGCAAGCTCTTTCTCTCCCTCTTTCATATACTTACGCACATAAACACATGCACCAAATAAAAAAAAAAAATAATAATAATAAAAAAAAATAAAAATAATAATAAATAAAGCGAGTGGGGGCAGAATATCTTCAAACGTTCGAGCACAGTTCAATATAAATTCCATTATCATCAAAACCATCAATTTTATCATCATCATCAGCACAATTATCGTGTTCATCATCATCATAACTCTCACCGCCATAATTATTTCTACCGTCGCCACCACCACCACCACCACCACCACCACAGCCATCCCTACCACCCCCAGCACCATCGCCGCCGTCATCGGCATCAGAATTATTACCGGTATTATCTTGGCTAACACTAACATCATTGTCATTATCTATCCACCACCACAACGGTATATCACATACATCGTCGTCGTAATCATTCCAATCATTATCAGCACCATTACTTCCACCACCATGTTTTAAAACCCCACCATGATGATGATGATGATGATGATACTAGTGGTGGTGGTGGTGCTATTGATAATACTCGCCATCACCCCTCCACTACCATCACATTCATCATCATCATTATTGTAATTTACATCTTTTATACTAACATCAGCATCATGACAGCCCCATCCACAACGCGACCACCGCTTTCATCGCCATCACCATCCCTCCCCACCCCACCCCACTCACACGCTATCAGAAAAATATGTGGTGTGAATATGACTCCACTGGGATTCGAAATATCATCAGTCATTCCTTCTTTTCTTCAAAAGCCCACCTTTTGCCCTACGTCGTACTCCATTATTAAATCATTGGCTTCTTTCTGAACAGACAGAATGGCTTAATATTCCAAAGAGAAATTTCACTGGAAGTGTGTTTCTGTGCATCAAAAGTACATTACGTGTATTCGGAGTGCATTGTTCCACTTTGTATTGTAAATGGCTTTCCTAGAATTGGAAAAAGCAATTTTCTTAGTATTTTTCGGGGATTCAGAGGCGGAGGACGGAAAGCAGGAAGTTTTACTCAAACAGTGAAGGCCTCACACCATTGCTTGCAACAGTGTAACGCTCGGACAAGCCAGTCAAATGTCAGTCAGATGGTGAGGTTAACCCTATCTGCCAGCGTATTTGTTTACTTGCTGTCAGACAAAGCCGTTCGCTTTGCGCTCTGTGTACTAAAAGACTTCTGAAGAGCTTGTGCTCAGATGCTTGCATTCTTCACTACATGTCAACTGTAAATGTTCCGCTGTCATACAGAGGGATCGAACTCACCAGGCTCTGTTACACTCTGAGTCTTGTCGGAAAAATACTAATGGAATTGCCTTTCTGTATTTTGCTCAGCTTCGTCATGGCAGAAGGGGCTGAACTGAGTCTTGTTACCTCTATTTGAGATTTACCATCCTTACGCAGGTAAAATGACGACAGGTTGCCTAGTTACGGTCATGTATCCCACCACAACTCCCTGCTCCAAACCATTCTTCAGGTCACAGCAGAGGGAGGGCGAAAGTTAGACTGGCAGCGAAAATCCTGGTCTGACAGCACCAAGGACTGTACAGGTCACAACACAGAGAGCCTGCTTCGCTTGACAGACACCAGAGGCCAGTGACGACGGCTGACTATGAAAGCGCCAAGAGTGGCATCGCAACGACTGACTGCATCAGTTAAGGGGTCGTGATGATGATGATGGTGGTGGTGATGATTTTAAACCACTTGACAAATTGAATCTACGAAACAAGATCTTGAAACAATGCCTCCAAAAGGCTTGCAAACAGTTTTCATCTACAAATTGTCATTCCTATTTCGTATGTCTATGTGCTGCTGAGTAGAACCGAACTTAAACCAAACAAGTTATATGAATTCGTTAACCACGCAGATATAGCTGTCTTTTTAGTGAAAGAAAAGGGACAGAGTCTTTGATTCACACTAGAGTCTCCAAGATATTCAGGGTATCCTCAACCTCGAAATCTTGCCCGGATTTTTGCGACAGAACGGACATGACTAAAGTTAGATGATGTTGCAGATAGTGATGTGGAATGATTTGCAGCATAAATGAAACGAGTTCGCTACAGTCATCCTAAATCACGGAGCTGAAGATCGAACTTATTAACTCCACAGCATCGTTTGCAGTTGTAGGGGAAGCTTAGAGGTATAATGGAATTCGGTTCAACTGAGGATTGAATCGGCGGTTGTGCTCTCTGCTTGTCGAGTACGGTACTTATATCTTGCTCTTCGGTGATTTCCACACTCAAATCAGATATTAATCGATTTTGTTTGATCAGAATAAAATGTCGTCAGGAATAGCCATCAATTATCTACATTGTCTTTACATCTCGATCATAAATCAAATGTTCATTCTAAATTAATTGATTTCGTTTGTACAGTCGGGACTGAACTCTTGGTTTCAGCGTTAATTATACACATTAATAATTAGCGATATGGGATATTATCTCGGCTAACCTAAGTGCACGGCAAAGTGAGAAACATAGTTGATTCTGAGGCGCTTCTCGTAACTAAAACGGTGATTATTATATCATCATTATATTATCGTGATCAGATAGATGAAACGTTAATGTCGACGAATGTGAAATGAAAAATAAATAAATAAAGTCACAGGAAATCTCTGCTCAAGACTGACTCTTGAACTATATTATATAGTCTTGTTCAAAAGGAATCGGTTTGGCCAGAAATCTGAGAGTGTTATAGATAGAACCACGGAAATCAAATAGAATTCGAAATTACTCAAACTACAACCATGCTGATTAGAAGTGAAATCAATTAAAAGCAAACATCAATCAAATTCTAAGACCTCACTGTTCGAAATCTAATATTCGTTTCACGTAAGAAGAGTCGAAACTTATGCCAGATAGAATGGACTGAAATCAAAAATCTAAAAGATTCCAGAGAATTATATCAAGTAAACGCTAGGTCAACAATAAGTTTAAGGTTTATGATATGAAAAAAAAAGAGCATGGGTTTTTTTATTGCCTGTTTTTTTTACTTTTTTATTGTGGGTGGCACGTGGGTGGGGACACTGCTTGATGACTTTACGTATTTTGTAAGAAAGGGGCTGACAGAATCAAAGGTTCTTTGATCTGCAACCCATGCGAGGAGACCGTAAATTTGAGTTCGACCAAGTGATTAAAATATTGCATGATTAGTCGATAGAAGATGGCTACGAAATTTCTCTTTTATCTTCATATATATATATATATATATATATATATATATATA
>NC_068999.1:38186127-38188494 GCF_001194135.2 Octopus bimaculoides | reverse complement strand
ATATATATAAAGATGTGTGTATGTGCATATATTCTTTGCTACTCTAGGCAAAAGGCACGAAATTTGGGGAGGGGAAGGGGCCCGTCGATTAGATCGACCCCAGTATGCATGCGTCACTATATCTATAATGCCAAATCATCGAACAGGACTGAACCTTCATTCCTCGATTACGGAAAGTTAATAAAGATAAATCTGAGTTGACTTTAGCGGAATTGAACGCATGGAGGAGAAAGCCAGAAAAAAATATCTACAACGGTGGTGCTTCTGAATGGTCGCAGCTCTGAGCTGAAACTATAGAAAAAAAAACAGTAATTTAACCTATGGCTCTAACGTCTCTGCCGATGTGTAACATTAACACATAAAACATATGCAAATAATTGCCTCTGCAAAGGTAACTTCAGCGTGCATTAAAGTCGGAAAGTGGCGAGATAATTCTATAAAACGTATTCTTTAGCCTCTCCATTCTGATTTAGTTATAATGGCGAAAAAAGAAAACTATAAAACGAAAGAAAAGACACACGCACGCACACATATATAAGGAGTAGACGATCGTAAACTGTGCGGACCGTCGTGAACAAAGCCTCTTATTTCCGAACCTTTTTACAGGAGAAAAAAAATGTACATAATGTATATGTATGTATGTATGTATGTATATACATAAACGTGAATGCGTGTGTATAAAGCTATATATGTATGTTTGTATACTTACATATATGCATATGTACATACATACATACATATATATACGCTTACATACACACACACATGCATACATACATACACACATACACACATATACATGCACACACACACACACACATACAGACATACACACATACACACACATACACACATACAGACATATATAAACATACATATATATATATATACATATACGCATATTCATTCACATATACATACACAAATACATATATATATACACATACATATATACACATATATACATATAAATATATGTATACATACATATACACATATAAACATACATATTCACATGCATATACATACATCTTCACACTCATACATACATATGCACACACATATACATACACATATATATACACACATACATATATATACACACATACATATATATATACACACATACATATATATACACACACATACATATATATACACACACATACATATATATACACACACATACATATATATACACACACATACATATATATACATGTGTATATTTATATATAAATGCACACATACATATATCTATGATATATATAATATATTTGTAAATATATATATATATATATGTGTGTGTGTGTGTGTGTGTGTGTGTGTGTGTGTGTGTGAACACACATACGTGCACACAAGTACGTGTATACGTCTGGCTCTCAGATTAATGGATAAAAAATAAATACATTCAAATGAGTCCAAAATGAAATAATTTAAACACAACCAATTGCGAGGTAGACACTTTTGAAACGTCTCACTCACTGCGTGTGTGTGTGTGTCTCCCTTCTGTACCCTGTGTATGTGTGTGTGTGTATCTATACATAAATACACATATCCATACATATGTGTGAGTGTGCATACTTTCATTTCACGCGCACACACACACGTGATATACATGAACACACACACGTGATATACATGAACACACACACACACGTGATATACATGCGCACACACATTTATGTATTTGTATATGTATTGTTGTTCAAACACTAATAAACAATTTCATTTGTTCCACTGGACATATCCAATTGCGATTTCTTGTAGTTGTAGCTTTTACAATAAAACAGACATTGAAAGCCCAATAATTTTAACCTCAGCCCCGCCACCCCACTATCCATCGTTCTTTCTTCCGTCATCTAATTCGGTGTCTGATGTTGTGCTATAAGCATGATTAAACCACATCTACGGGTGTGTGTGTGTGTGTGTGTGTGTGTGTGTATTGATTTATGTATTTTGTTTCACGTTAGATAAGATAAAAGTTATTGCTTTGTTGAGGAGCAGCTTTCAGTGGACTTGGCGGAAGGATTAAAAGTTAACATCGTTAAGTCTTAATGTAGCGTGGTTTCTACATTTAAAACGCTATTTCTATACTGCATGTGTAACAGTCATTGGTTTACCCGAGCTGAACTTGCATACTCCTACATCAATACAGAATAGACAAGAATAAAATTTAATATAAATTGATGATAATGTAGCTTCTCCTAAACAATTTATTACGTTGGGAGTATCTTGGACACAGAAAGCGTCGGATTCATGCAAATGTGCAAACTTGATGTGTACTAGAGTTGTTAGCTGCACTTCGCCCTACTACTACATTAATTGCTACATATATATATATATATATATATATATATATATATA
>NC_068999.1:38183840-38185651 GCF_001194135.2 Octopus bimaculoides | reverse complement strand
TATATGTAAGTATGTATGTATGTATGTTTATACATATATATATGTAAGTATGTATGTATGTATGTTTATACATATATATATGTAAGTATGTATGTACGTATGTTTAAACATATATATATGTAAGTATGTATGTATGTATGTTTATACATATATATATGTAAGTATGTATGTATGTATGTTTATACATATATATATGTAAGTATGTATGTATGTTTATACATATATATATGTAAGTATGTATGTTTATTTATACATATATATACGTAAGTATGTATGTTTATACATATATATATGTAAGTATGTATGTTTATACATATATATATGTAAGTATGTATGTTTATACATATATATATGTAAGTATGTATGTATGTATATATATTTATAAATGTTTGCAGTCGTGTATGCTTGTCAAGAGCAGGGCTCATTAGCCACCAACGGAGCCACAAGTGCAAAATATAAGTTAGTCCTAGAGCACACAATGTTCCTAAAGGTCAGCGGTCAGCAATGGTCTTCCACGGTCACGAGTGGACGGCCGTCATCGTGTATATATATGTGTGTGTGTGTGTGTGAATGTGTATGTGCGTGCGTGCATACGTATGTGTGTGTGTGCGCATACATATGGGTGTGTGCATACATAGATGTGCGTGTGTGCATGCGTGTGCATATATGTGTGTGTGTGTGTGTGTGTGCATACATATATGTGTGTGTGTGCGCGCGCATACATGTGTGTGTGTGCATGCGCGCATACATGTGTGTGTGTGAGTGTGTACGTCTATAGACAGACAGCTATCGCAGTTGATAGAATCGGTAATGTTTTGGACAGAATTACCCTATGGTATTTTTATTCCGTCTTTTTATATTTACTTTGATGTGGGTTTTTTTGTTCTCATTTTCGTCGACCAAAGCTGCTAGTATAGCACAGCTCTATACTAGGCTAGATATCGCCGAGAAAGCAGCAGGTCTCGAAAGCATTAAAAATATAAATAGAATACATGAAATGAAAGATAAAAGAATTACATAGAATTATAAATCGACAGCGAACCTCAAGATATTGGTTCTTTTGAGAGTAGTGACGAATCCAGTTAGTTAGAAACGAGATTCTGAAATGAAAATAATCCCGGCTTTTGTGTTAGATATTCTTTTAAATATTGCTAGTGATGTAATATGTTTATTCAGAGGTTTCACCTATTGGAAATTAATTAGAAAACCAAGCCAAAATCCAATTACATATAAGAATACCGAAAGAATTAGATTATTTTATAGGTTTTCTTAGCAACGAGGGGGATTATCGGATCTGTGAAGATACATCTAGTTTATATGTTTTTTTATGCGTTCGACCTAGTCTACCATTCGCTGCTGCGTGCGCTTGCGCACAGACATACACGGAGGGAGAATCTTTGTATGCGTACTCAAATATAAGTACACAAGTACAGGAACGAACATATATATATATATATATATACAAACATGCTTATATTACCTGCAGATAGGCAAATATTAACAGTATCTTGCACTCGCACACACACACACACACACATTACATATATGAAATATGTATATCTTTCCGTACATATACATTTGTGTGTGTGTAACGCGTGTTAATAATGTAAATTAAATATTTGTATGTATATATTCGTATGTAGACATACAAACATATCTAGGTACGTATACAAAATGTATATAAATCATACACTAGTATATATATATATATATATATATATATATATATATACACAAATAACTGGACACTATCACATATACGTAACAATATATATAGAAGATATATACACATGCATGCATATATATGTATA
>NC_068999.1:38180952-38183830 GCF_001194135.2 Octopus bimaculoides | reverse complement strand
CTGACCCCTAGGGGTGGATGTTACTGTTGCTTTTAGCCCCAGGAGGACATCTCCTCCAGCTGGCTTATCGACACACGACTGTGTCCTGTTTGCCAAGGGAAGTTATCCCTCTCACCTCGATCTGCAGCACGAACTATCCGGATTTCAGGGTTATTTCCCTTCGTCGGCGTCCGACAGCTGATGACCTTGGTGAGAGAGACAAAAACCTGGCAAACTTATATCTTCTTTTCCAGTGAAATTCTTCACTGATATTGAAAAGGTGACTGCGATCTGTTAACTGTGTTAGCCATAATAGAACGGAAAATTTCAGTGTAAAAATCGCATTTGCCAAAATCTTTAGAGTGTCGAACAAAACGCATTGCGGTATTTGTTAGTGTTCGTGGTTCAAATCCATCTGAGATTAGTGTTGTTTTTTTTATCTCTCCTACATGAATAAAGTATGCTGGCAGTGAAGTACTGGGATTGATGTGATCGACAAACCCCTTCCGGCCAAAATTAGTGGCCTTGTACTTAAATTGGAAATCATAATTACATTAGTGTACGTTTTTAATTTGTGCATGCGTGTATGTAAATATGTATATGTATACATGTATGGATGTATCTGTGTGCGTATATGTATGGTATGTATGTAGTTCTGTTTTCAGTGTTGATATTAATATCTGCAGCAGCCATTAGTGTAGAAGCGAAATTGCACGTGTTTGTTTCTTTGTGGTAAGCCTGTCTGAATAGCGCTACATTGGAAAGCGAAAGGTGTTTATCTCCTGTACTGATTCTTTATTAGGCACAAAGGCCCGAATTACAGAGTGGATGACACAAGAACAGACAGAACAATACAAGTGGGGATAAAAACAGGAAACGGATGAAAGGTGAAATTATATAAAAAATTGAAAGTAAAATCGCCACTCGCGTCCCACTCTGGATGGTTACGTTTACATGTTTTTGTTTTCAGTTTTTTTTCAAATTTTCATCATTAAAAAGTTTACTTACTTTATTTACCAGTGCTGGTACTGTATTATGTCTTCGCAATCCACGGCTGGAGGTTGGGTGTCGTATTCTACCTCCTCTCCTTTCGGGTTTACTCTGTTAATTCAACAATTTAATATCCTTTTTTTTAAAACTTTTTTTATAGTTTATGTGAAAATGTTTAACTTTAAAATCATTCTCATTTGGCACACATGTGGTTATGCCTATAATAAAGAAAAATAGATGTGTTTTTTTGTTGTTTTTTTTGCTGTGAAAGTAACCTGTTTTGTTAAGTCACAATATTGGAATCTTCCGTCCTACTTCCAGTTCTCGGTGTAACCCATTCCAGCGGCGCAGTAGCAGTTCTACAGCGTGAGAAACTATTCATTTAATTCAGGAGGTAGGGTTTCGTATTGTACCTCCTCTCTTAACGGGTCAATGTTTCTTTTAATTTTGTGTATTTTTCTCTCTCGATTAATATGCATTTAGTGTATTCCGGTTTCGCCTCATCCACACGAGCGGTGGAGAGGAAAAACAAAAACTAAATACACCCGAAACAGACAATGCATCGCCTCCACTACCACAAACAATTGAAATACTACCTCAACCAACAACACCACAAACACAACCCATCCACCACACACAACCACAATAGCAACAATCACAACCAAAAGGACAAAAACAACCGCAACATCACCTATATCAACAGCAGCAGCAGCAGCAACAGACTCAAAGTGAAGAGACTAGCATTACAAACTACGTGGTAATATTCACAAAGTCAATAAATTGATGAAGTTGGAGAAAAGGTACAAGAAGGCACCTGCCCCAAACGTCAGGGTACCCATGGTTATTATGGGGTTTTTCCATGGACACCCATTGAAGGTCTCCTCCCTCTTGAGGAATACATAGAGTTGAATTTGAATTTTCTTTTTTCAAGCACAAAACCCTCACAACAACAGCAACAACACACGCATAAATTCTTTGATTTGTTCTGTACTGTCCGAAATGATTTTTCGTAATGTAAACCCTCTGTGATTTAAAAAAAAAAAGAGTTACATTATTATTAAGGGATTAGTTTATTTTTCTGGTAATCCTTCTTATCAAAATTGTTTTGACACGCAATCTATTTCTAACGTATTCATAAAAGTCTGACTAAGTCATTAGCATTTCAATCACTTTAACAACTTTGCCATTAAAGTCAAAACAAAGGTGATATCCTTCCAAATTAAATATAAATAAAATACTAACGTGTTTATTAAACAGATTAAATAACAAGAGAGTTATGAGTATTTATATATTCGTTGCGCTTACTCGGGATACCGAAGACCAATTTTTGGTTGTTTTCGGATTATTCTGGACTCATTATAATCCCGCAGACCTATGAACTCAAACCAAAGATCATTCTTTACTTATCATACTTGAAAGGGTGAAACACAAAATGTACCTCGCTTGGTATGATACGAACGGAAATGAAAGAGGGCTGGCTCGAATACTGCAAGTTATTCTGTCTAACACCATAAAGAATCGACCAACTGGTCACCCAATACAAACACATTTCTACAATGTTATTAGACATTATTATCTTCTATCATAATATCAGTCAACCGTCATTATTATACTACATCGATGATATCCTGTTAACTTGTATTCATTTTTATCTTTTTTTCGGAAAACTTTGTTTGACAAAACTAAGTTAAATCTACAACAACGCGTCTTTGCGACTGATACAAGCTAATAAAAATCTATAATAGGCAATAAAATAATGTTATTTTTTTTCTTACATAGAATCTCATAAAGAAATACTTTGTAAGTGTTTATAGTCGAGTTATTTAATGTTCGTCAGTTTGGAAACATGAGAGTCGTTTATAATGTGTAATTTCAGCTGTGGTTTGTTGTATGCAAGCATTGTATATAT
>NC_068999.1:38179474-38180391 GCF_001194135.2 Octopus bimaculoides | reverse complement strand
TATATATATATATATATATATACGTGTGTGTGTGTGTGTGTGTGTGTGTGTGTGTGCATGTATATATGTATGTTCCTATATACATATAAAGGTATACTAGTGTTTTTGTTTTCCTCTCTACGTGTATTTCTTTAACATTACCAAATACCAAACGGAAATTTAATGAAATTGCTATACAACAATATTTCAGTGTATATGTTTGTAACGCACCTGCATTTACTCTTTTACCACAACTTTCTCTCGCTCTTTTTCCTGATAACGGTCGAGGTGATGACAACGATGGTGATGATGAGGAGAGGAGGAGGAGAAAGAGGAGAAGGAGCAGCTTCTTCACGTCGGTAAAGCGACTCCCTCGAGGCCCTGGTTTTAACGCCTCAACAAGATAGGACGCCCAGCGTTTTTTGTGGTGACAAATCGATGTTACTGACGTAGGTTCACGATCACAAAAGACATGGACATATATTTAATTTGGTTTTCTATAACAAACATATCTTGGGCTATATAGGAACTTGAGCTTAGATATTCTATTCACTGGTTTGAATTGGAAGGGAGGAATCGAATTTCCGATGATGGTAATAGAGACATGGAACAGGTGAGCTTTGAATAAGAGGTGCGCTTTGTGTGGGTATCGTCGACAGGAAGGGTCGAACACAAAGGAGCTACTTATCACGTACAAAGACTAAACTTTTAGAACACACACACACACACACATGCAAATACATGCACACACATACACACACACACACACACACACATACATATATATATATATATTATATATATATATATATGTGTGTGTGTGTGTGTGTGTGTGTGTGTGTGTATGTGTTTGCATATCGACATCCATCCACCCATAAGTATGTATGCTCGTATACACACATACACACATATATGGATGTGTGTATATATATATATAT
>NC_068999.1:38176503-38179049 GCF_001194135.2 Octopus bimaculoides | reverse complement strand
ATTGACTCCATATCTAATCTTTGTTGTATTGTCCACCCTTAGGAAAGAGGATTCTGCTAATATATGTATATATGTACGTACGTACGTACGTGTATATGCATGTATCTATGTACGTACGTACGTAGGTACGTGTGTATGTATGTATGTATGTATGTATGTATGTATGTATGTATGTATGTATGTATGTATGTATGTATGCATGTATGTATGTATATATGTAACTATGTATGTCTGTATATATGTATGCGTTTGTATGTTTGTATGTAAGTATGTAAATGTGTAGTAACTATTGTCTACGTAGTGATGCAATTCCAAGAAGAGCGGAATTGTTTATCAAACATATTTTCCTTCAAGTTGTAGGATCGAATATGCAGTTTCATTAATGTTTCTCCTATTATATCCTATAAGTAGAAATAATAACAACAACAACAGCAGCAGCAGCAAAAAAAAAATCAAAAACAACAACAACAATAATAATAGTAATAATAAAAATAATAAGAAACCTATGACAGGATCCCACACTCGTGGATAAGAGAATGTCTGAGTATATTCAGTATTGCAGACAAAACGTAAGAGAATTAATTAGTTTTAGCATGAAGAAATGGAAAGTAGATCTATACTCAGGTGACACAGTCTTAAGGAAAGTTAATATCAAAAGATTCCAGGGGGAGTTGTTGTCTCCTTTAATATTTGTGTTATGTTTGATTTCCCTCGGTTTAGTATTAAAGGCAAAGGCAGGGTATCAGTTTAGAAACAGTAAAGGGAAAATTAACCATTTGCTCTACAAGGATGACCTGAAGCTTTTTAGTAAGAATGGAAAAGAGATAGATTCCTTAGTACAGACTGTAAGACTCTTCAGCAAAGATACAGGCATGGAATTTGACATAGATAAGTATGCAACATTGGTCATGAGAAGGGGATTGGTAGTCGACAGTGAAGGCATCCAATTACCAGATGGCCAGACATTAAAATCATTGAAAGGAGGAGAAAGTTATAAATATCCAGGCAGTGCATGCCATCAAAGTGACACTGGGGTATAAATATACGAAGCCCAGTATACTCTTCATGGCTACCCGTCTGATAAGGGTACACCGGGTACATGCATCACAACCATATATGCGCGACATGGTAATCTCATATCAACATACACAGCGCATGACCCAGCAGATGGGGCCCAGTTAGAATTTTCTTCAGGTCGAGTAGCCCATCCCGCTCAAAAGGTCCTTGAATAAGGCTCGTTTAAGGATGTTGAACGAAACACCCATGTTTCCAGAGGTGAACTATCTAAACTCCAAAGAATTCCTCACAACACATTGCTATGATGCTCCTCAACTACTTCTGCTCGTGATCAGAGATGCACATATCGTCAGCCACCAAGGGACATGCTCAACTGGTTAAGGTCAAACAACTGACAAGCAAATCTGTGGTATTCAGAAGAATATTTGCTGTAGCCTATTTTTTACACCAAGACAAAACAATCTACACAATAACACTTCTAATGAGTTCAAATCAGAAGCGATGAGAACCACTGTCTGGAACTGCATCAGGGCATTACTACTACTACTACTACTACTACTACTACTACTACTACTACTACTACTACTACTACATGTTTGTATTTTGCTTTGAATAGATCCAGATATGACGGCCAAAGCTGAATTATCGAAACGATGCATGAACTAAACAACCACCAGAATCCGTGATATGTGTAGTTCGTCCACTTTATAATTTAGTAGAGGAATAAAGCTGCGGTGATATTTGAATGTTTGTTTCTTGTATTATTCCCACGAGTTAACAGGCGACACATACTATATAGTGGTATTCAAGATTCCGTAGCAAGACCAACCGTGACTTTATAACCACACAGCTAAAGACACTTTGGTAGCTTGATCTTACGCACAAACTTACACTCACATCCCTACACTCAAGCAAGCACACTCACATCCGTATACTCAAGCAAGCACACTCACATTTATAAATTGCTACAATAAGAATTATTGTTTAGACTCTGCTCACGAAACAAAGTGCTGTTGAAAATACCAAATATTTAAGATATAACAGGATTTCACTCTATCCAATTATCTATTTATCTGCCTGCCTGCCTTTCTGACTGTCTGTCTGACTGCCTGTCTATATGCCTAGGGACGCATACATACCAAAATCTACACATACATACATATATTCATACCTGTTTCTCTGTGTGTGTGTGTGTATTTGTGTGTATGGTTGGTTGCGTATTTATACCAATAAGGAAAGAAAGAACTGGAAAGTCTAACTTCGTCATAATAGCATGAATTGGGAGGAAACATTTTGTTTTTTGAAATACAAAGTTCAAAGTTATCTACAGAGAAGATATTTTTTCTTCCATTGTTTTCTTTTGATTAGATTCAGATTGCCGCTTATCATCTATACATGTATTAACACAAACACACGCAAACACACATACATATCTAGCTAGCTAGCTAGCTAGATAGATAGTTTAAATACATATATAAATGTGCCTGTGTGCATATATATATATATATATATATATATATATATATACA
>NC_068999.1:38172666-38175581 GCF_001194135.2 Octopus bimaculoides | reverse complement strand
TATATATATATATATATATATATATATATATATATATATATCATTATATATATATATATCATTATATATATATATATGTTTCTATGTGTATGAATGTGTGTGCAAATGTGTGTATACATATAATGCGTGCACGCATGTGTACATATTAATACATGCATGTACTCATATAATTGTACACACTTCCATATACACACGCACACGCACATACATATGCATACACAGATATATGTGTGTGTGTGTGCGTGTGTATATATATGTGTCTGTACGTGTGTGTGCGCGCGTGTGTGAGCATGATTAAAATCTCAATAGCAGGTATTTTGTTATTGGAATGAATTCACAATATACCATATTTTTTATCGTACGTAATCTCAAGCTTATTTCTCACCTGTCTCTTAGGAATAATATACATTTGAATCTCAATGCAATATTTTAGAACAAGCTTGGTTAAAATATTGCCGTTGCCTTCAATTTGCTGTCAAGAATATTTATTTTATTATCCACAGAACCAGTTCTTACACTCATGCCTAAGTCAGCGAAGTTAATAGCCCCTATCCAGGTAGTAACACGGAAAGATTCTGAAAAGCAAGAGAGCCTGTACTTTTCATAGCAAATTTTCATTTGGATTAAAAAGTATAAACATATTATCGCCGTATATCAATGATTTAATTAAACGTTAATTAAAACCTAATTCTTAAATGTTCCGAAATTCAACGTAGAAAGTAATAACATTTGTAGCTTAAAGATATTTCAAATTCCCTTTTAAATGTTACCCCTGGGTACAAATATAACTTTCGAGACTAAATAATCAAACGAAATTTATCAAGTTAAGCACCCTTTTAAAATTAAGGCATTAATGGTAACACGTTGTTGACCGAATAAACCCGGCAGACATATTACTGGATATAAAATGGAATACAATGTTTTGTAAAATCATACTCTGTAGGTAATAAATACTGGCGAACCTTATGATTCTGAAACCTTTATAAATCTATTTTCCCATCCTCTATGTAACAAGTACCCTGAATTAGCTTGATGAGGCGGTCCTAAACTCTTGAGAATATAAAACTATTTAGAAACAATTGTCTTTTGACAAAGGTCATATCCTATCAAACAATGCTGTTTTTCAGGAAAATTAAACAAATCCAATTTAAAACAAATCTACAAGACATGCTCAACAAATAAATTGAATTAATGATATCATTTTGCTGAAATATACGAAGTAACGCCTTTCTTTCTCTTATACAGGGTGGCCCGAAAGTAGGTTTACAGTTATTCAACTATCTCTTCCGCATTCATATATTAACAGTTTCATTCACATATAATATATGGCCGTACTAAAATCCTTGGAAATAAGAGTAATGCGTATGCATACACACGCGTATATGTCTGTGTATATATATATGTGTGTGTGTGTATACATACAGAGAGATAGATAGATATGTGTGTGTGTGTGTGTGTGTGTGTGTGTGTGTGCTATGTAAGTAGGTGCACGTGTGTAAGTGTATGAATGTAATCATATATGTATGTATTTATAAGCAATTATATATTACCATATGTATGTATTTGTGTTTCTATCCCTTATATGTCTCTGTTTGTGACAGCGTGTGTTAGAGTACACGAGTACGCATATGTATGTATGTGTGCGTATGTGTGTGCATGTGTGTGCGTGTGCTTCCATGCGTGTATACGTTACGCTGACGGTAACAGAAATCAAAAGAAAGAACATGATAAAGTAATAACTGCTGACGAGAAGACATGAGATAGAAAGTTAATTTAATTCTTTGAGAGATGTTATTTAATCGAAGAGTATCTGAATGGTAAACGCTAGCCCAGCAACATCGTCACGGTTGACTGGTGAACGGTTTCACAATTTCTGTTTTTAGATCTCAATACGTAAGTAAGTCCAACATGTAATTAAAACGTTCTCACAACGTAAAATGTTCAAGAACATTGGGCGTAACATATGAGAGGTCAGTCATTGTTAAAAGGCATTTGGCCAGAGCCGAACCTGAAGCAAGAGAGCAGAAGCGGCAACAACAACAGGAGCAGCAGTAACAACAACAACAACAGCAACAACAACAACAAAAGTATATGCAGTTAGAGCTACAGTGATGTCTGTTATATTATCTGACCAAACACGAAGATAGATGAACAACTGCAGCAGCCAGGATAACTGCAGATACAGCAGCAAAGGTATCTATTATTTCATTTAAACAAAAGCGAAACTGGAAGCCACAGCAGCAGCAGCAGCAGCAGCAGCAGCGGCAGCAGCAGCGGCATCACTTGCAGTCGTGTCTGTTGTATCATTTTGAAGTCTTCTCCTTCAAGTGTTGCTCACCAAAAAGAACGTTTTACGCGACGTAAATTGTTATTGGCTTTCTCGATCGTTCGCTAACAAACGTTCAGCGAAGCAGCACCGATAATATGCTTGCAAATATGTACAACGGTATGTCTGTAGGTGTGTATGCGGGTGTGTATATGCCTCCACGTATACATAGGCACACACACACACACACACACACACACACACACACACACACACACACACATTTACAAAGATGTATAAACACATGGATTCATATGTGCACTTCCAAACACGCACACATATATTCAACGCACATACTATATAAGTCACACATACACACATATATGCATATATGCACACACACAGACACACACTTATATGTAAATTACTATGTATATGCATATACTATATGGATATATGTGTGTGTGTGTGTATGTGTGTGTATAGATATATGTATATATGCAAATATATGTATGTGTATATATATATGTATATACATATATATATATATAGATATATATACACACACACACACACATACACACACACATATATATATATGTGTGTGTGTGTGTATATGTATGTATGTATGTATATCTCCACACACGTA
>NC_068999.1:38165166-38167666 GCF_001194135.2 Octopus bimaculoides | reverse complement strand
CAACTGGTGTCGAGCAGTGGTAACGTGCGTCAAAAATGTCTTTCAAGTCTCCGACTAGCGCTAAAAGTTGAAACATTCCAAAGAGAGCTTCTCGATTCCTGGTGAAATATGGCATAGACAATCACTAATCTTCCTGCACCGTCCTTGCTGTAGTTCACTTAGAGCAACACCAGTTTGTGCAACGGGTACAAGAAGACCGTTCTTACCTAAAATCGGAAACATTAGCAGCAGCTTCATCTCCACTATTTCGGAATGTAAACCTCATAATATTTCTCTATGCGTGAGGTGTGTACAGCTTGGAAATGCTTGCCTACAGTATGGTTTCCACTTCTTTATTTAATGAACGGTGATCGTTACGGAAGCGGCCTTAAATTTAAGCTGATTCAGGCCATCTGCTTTTATTCATTTTAGGCTGATTGTACACATTTTGACCGGAAATAATTGAAACTAGAAGCAGTTACCCATGAAAGGCAGATAATCCTGTCTTCGAGGATGATACATGTCTACGTGCATACACACACACACTCATGTGTGTATATAAATATATATATAGAGAGAAGGGGGTAGCGAGTTTGTCCTGGTGTTGCCTCTTCCAATCACAGGGCATTTGGAAATGCTTTCTCTGTTAGCTGGGACACAACTAGAACTAACCTCATCGAATATTCATTCGATGGAGGTTTTGAAAGTGAACTTTTCGAAATACTCGCTCTTGGTTCATATGCCTTTTTTCACAGCAATGTACTGCGATCGATGATACAGCCTGACCCCTCCTTTTCAAAACTGCCTGAATCATCATGAGCGTTGTTTTCGTCAACGCCGTTGTAGTAGACATCCCCCTCCTCCTCCTCCTCCTCCTCCTCCTCCTCCTCCTCATCATCATCATCATCATCATCAGTAGTCGTAGTAGTTATGATTAAATCGTAGGCAGCAGATCATCAGAGCCAGAATATTAGCAACCCGGAAAAATGAAATTTTTGAATAACACCTTCTCCATTGAGTGACGACGTATTTTGCCAAATCCTTGCTCGGTGCAGACGGAAATAGACTGGGAGCTGACTTCGACACAATATCAACCCCCACTAATGCAATGCACACAAAGAAATATCTCGGTTACTGTACTCGGTGTTCTTATAAACGATGTCATACGTTACGTGAGCGGAAATTATAATAAACACAAATTATAGAAGGATAAAAAAAAAGCGACGAAATAAAATTATAAAAATAAAATACGATAAATACGAATACGAAATGAACAGCGTGCATGTTTGTTTGATTAATTTATAGTTTGTAGTGTTTGTAAATCATAATTCAACGTCCTAAGAGATATGACTAGCGATCTGTTTTGTCCATTCTTTGCATGAGAAAATACTCTCTGAAAAGAAGCAAAAAAACATAAAAAAAGGAAAACATAGTAATAATAATAATAATAATAATAATAATAATAATAAAAGCAATAAACGCAAGAAATTTAAAAAGCAGCCTGTAGATCAAAAGGAAAGCTATTATAATCAGACCATTTACGTTGACTTGAAACCGGTTTGTTTGGAGTTTTTGTTTTCGATAAATTAATAGCGTGCCATAATTTCACCTCTTAAATTGATTATTAATGATCGTTTTTCAGTATTTGATGTGTTTCATGTTGATATTCATTCAGAAAGATAAACTATGATTTAGTCTCCGAATGTCAGATGCTTTAACCTAATAGTTTAATAATGTGGTTCCTTTTAAAGTGGTAATCGCAATTCGATTGAGTGGCCTAAACGTTTGTGGTATGCATGTATGTCTGTATTTATGTATATATGTATTTATGCATATATGTATATATGTATGTATGTATGTATGAATGTATGTATGTACTTATGTACGGGCGTATGTATGTATGCATGTACGCATGCACCATGCATGTATGTATGAACGTATGTATGACTGTATGTATGTATCTATGTACGTACATACGTATGCATGTATGCATGTATGCTTGCATTCATGTATGTATGTATGTTTTTGCATTCTGCTTTTCTTTCACTGGTTTCAGCCAAAGGCTAAGGCCATGCTGCAGCACCGTCTCTCAATGTATTTGAGATTCCTTTCCGTAATGTTTTATTGATGGAGCAACGAGCTAGACGGAGCCACCTTACGTTGAACCTCCGTGTCACGTGGTTTGTTCATCTTGTATATGAGAGAGAAATTTGTCCAGACGCCCTTCCGTGACCCACACGTCTGCACCTCGCAAGTCTCTGAGGATGTTTGATAGACTCTTGAATACTTGTGAACCTTTGAAAGCCAAAATTTTACAATGCTAAGTTCTAATCCAACAAGGAGAAGACGGGATCTTTAGTATTGTGCAGTGCGGTCTACTTCAGTGGTTGGTATTTCTTTCAGTTCCAAAGTTGGGATCTAGACCATCCAGAATATTCCATATGCACATCATTGTATATTTTCACGTCTTCTCTCTACAGAGTAGAGCGTCAGTTTCTTTTACCTCTGCCAGTACCAATAT
>NC_068999.1:38163236-38165016 GCF_001194135.2 Octopus bimaculoides | reverse complement strand
TATATATATATATGTATGTATTATGTATATATATAGTATATATATATGTATGTATATAGTATAGTTTAGTTTCCATCTAAGAAATCCACTTACAAAGTTTTGGTCGGACCAAGGCTGTAGAAGAAGATACGACTAAAGTGCCAGGCAGTGGGACTGAACCTGAAACCATGTGGTTAGAAAGCAAGCTTCTGAACACGCAGCCACGGCAGCACCTATATTACACACACACACACACACACACACATATATATATCCATATATATATATATATATCAATATCTATATAGGCGAAAACAAAATATATGTAACTATATGTACACGTGTATATACGTATATGTATATGTACAGGTGTGTATATGTGTGCGTGTATATACATACATCTATCTCTCTCTGTATTTCTCTTTATATATATATGTATATATTTGTGTGTGTGTGTGTGTGTGAGTGTGTGCATACACGCACATATTGATATATACTTATGAATGATATGCATAGTATACACGCGCATATGATGTAACATTGTTTCTAAATATATCTACACGTACACATTCACCTACGGACATATTATTATCAAGAGTCGCCTGAGACAAATTCAGAATTGTGTTTCGCCCACGAACTCTATGCGGCTTCATTTATAAATTTTCCATATCCGAATGAATAAATTTCACATGCATAGAACCAAACGATTACGCATTTATACGTTGTGTGTGTGTGTGTGTGTGTGTTGTGTAGCAGGTGATGTGTGCTTTTTCACGTGGTGTGTGCACGTATCTGTTTTTGTATGGGCGTGTGTGTGTATGTGTGTGCGAGCGTATGTGTGTACGTGTGTGTGTGTGTGTGTTTATTGCGATGTGATATTTAAAAATGACATAGGTTCGCATCCCACGAGCAGCCATCGTTTTCTTCTATCCAAAGGATGTTTAACCCAATATTTATACACTATTACTGACGGCATTATTTGCTTCAAGATCCACTGTTCCTAAAAACACATGCACACACAAATATATGCATGTATATGTATGTGTGTGTGTGTGTGTTTGTGCGTGCGTGTGTGCTTACATGTTCATTGCACAATGCGCTGAAATGTCGGATACGTTACTAAAAGTTTTGGGCTCCATAGATAGTTCTCGCCACTACGTGATAAGCTCTGACTATAACTGTCTCCAAATATGCTAATATGCGAAACCTGAGCCACATTGTAGTAATAATAAACACATAGGACGATATCGTTATTTCCTATTGTTTATTAAGTTATTTACCGTTATCACATAAGGCTTTTGGCTCTCTTACGTTATACAATCGAATGACTTTCTCTGTATTATCAGCGAAAATTACAATCTGAAAATATGTGAATACCTTAATATCTCGCAGTACGCAAATTTTGCCCCATTTACTTGATAAATCAGAATAAAGAATGGTAGTGTGTGAGACAGTAGCATTGTGTGAGAGGAGGAATGTTAGCGCGGAGATAGGAATGCTTTAATGCCGACACTTAACCTAGTACACATTCCTCTGGATCAACACGCACTCACACACCCTTACATCGACACGCACACATACAAATATACATATATACATACATACATAAATGTATACATACACACACACACACACACACACACACACACACACACACACACACACACACACACACACATATATATATATATGGGAGAATGTACGAAAAAAGACAACAGACGAGGACAGGTGGTGTAAACAACAAAAGGATGTATTAGTTTGACGCTCGGGAATACAGAAAGTCTTTAACGTTTCGAGCTAC
>NC_068999.1:38159535-38162783 GCF_001194135.2 Octopus bimaculoides | reverse complement strand
ATATATATGAGAATTTAATTTTCGTAATGAGATAAAAAAAACAAAGCTGTGTATATTTTAGAACATTTATAAATAGGTCTTACAGCTGTTTCCAGGATATTTATTATATCCCTTCATCGGAGACGGTGTGAGAAAATGGTTAAGCAATAGTTAATTCATATAAGATACGAAATAGAGAGTGAAGTGGAGGAATGAAAGTAGATGTAAGATATGCAGGGATATTGCATTTGTAGATCCATCATTTAGGCAGAATGGTATATATATATATATATATATATATGATTCTAATACCTTGTGAGTAAAATACTACTGGATTTTACGTAATAACGGTCAGCAAATACACGAACAGGCATTGACATTGACAGTTCCAAGATTTGCAACAAACGGACCAATGATATTAGACACGTAAGATACTACACCTGTCCCATAAACGCGTCATAGATGTCATTCGAAGCCATGGAGTGTTTTATTGACTTACGCAATGTGCTTCAATGATTTAATCTTATAGATGAATTCCTTTCATACAAACATTCGAATGCTTTGTAAGGCCCACATCAACGTTGTGCATTACTTCCATTTCATAAAAGACTCAAAATCCATGAAACTGCTCTCAATTTCCAACCTTCTCTCAAATCACTCTCAGTCTTGGCTTTCTTCTTTTGTTTTCACAGCGTCAATGGCTTCATATTCCCTCATCTCTACACCAGCTTTTATCACTCATATCGCGTACACTCTACGCATTTCATGAACCACTTCATCTGAATATTTCTGTCAAGACTGGCCTCCACATGGAATTTTCACACTGTTCAATTTTTTCCAGGTGTCACATTGCAGCTGTTCAAGAGAGCCACCCACCAGATAGAACACATTGGTTCGGAGAAGCCATGCGTTTTTTAACACCAAAACACATGGTGAGGTTTCCTCAACTAAACATTCTCTGGGTGTCCTTGAAATGTATATCATTTTGCGAATTGCTTCAATACTTAAAGTTTAAAAAGAAAAATCTCTTGGCGACTCCTTCCATTGACAGGACGCCAATCGGCTTCATTTCCTCAACCTTTGGTTGGGGCTGGTAACCTTCTCAGCTGAGTGGATTGAAGCAACATAAAATTAAATGTATTGCTGGAGGATACAACTTACCACCCTGTTCATGAATCGAAGCAACGACCTCATAACCTGAATCCCATCACCGTAACATCTAGCCTACTGTGTGGTATTCATTTATAACACTGGCACAACTACATATATTTAATGTGTGGAATATAGTCAGTTTTTCACTGGTATTTTATTTTATCAACCTCTGAATACTAAAAGGCTAAGTTAAACTTTGGCAGAGTTTGAAAGCAGACTGGAAAGTGTCATAATTATTTAGCGCAAGGCGAGACAGTTTTGTTGGACATTGTAATGATTCTGCCAGCCCAGTATTTGCTTGATAGTATTTCTATTTCAACTTTATTACTTCTGAGCTTCAATGTTGTCTCTGTCACATGTTGGTCTAATTAGTTCTTCTATCTGAGTCAACCTATAAATATCAAACATTTGTCGTCCATTAATGTGGAGTCGGCAATTACTTCGTCACAATGATTACGCAATCCATCACAGAGCGAATTAATTGCTCGTAGGGGAAATTAATTTCGTTAATCCTCTATTAGAATACATAATATAAGAATACATCATTCATTAATCCTCTATAAGAACAATTAATCGTATACATATTTAAATCACGCTTTGCTGATGTAGTAGAATGCTTAATTACTGACACAAGTGAGCGTGTTTGAGTGTGTGTGTGTGTGTAATGTAGTATGTACAAACATACATAATCGCATATATATGTGCATATTTTACATATGTGTGTGTGTATATGTGTATATACATGCATACACACATATATATTACATACACACATAGACACTTATATGTATATATACGTATTATATATCTATCACTTATATGTATATATACGTATTATATATCTATCACTTATATGTATATATACGTATTATATATCTATCACAGCTTTGGCTTTGTTATCTCTTTTTGTCTAATATAAATGTGTGTGTGTCTCTGTGTGTGTCTCTGTGTGTGTACGTATTACGTATATATGTATGTACGTACACAAACACACATATAACATCAGCGGTTCTTATGGCTGATAATTTCTATTTCTTCCCATCAAAAGAAATATCGGCAGGAAGACATAGGAATGGTGCGGATTTGTTTACAATGGACATGGACAGGCCATGTACTGAATCCCACGGGCTATGGCTTCAAGGCCATCCAATGCTTCACATATAGAGATTATCAGTCTCTGAAATGCCAATGAACTGCCGCCTATTCGGTTTTAATCTGGAATAGAGTAGGATATCTGATGCAGCCCTCTTCTGTCAGTTCGGACATTGTTAGAATCGGACACTGACGATGTGTATATTCGGTTGATCAGCTTCTGCGTCTATAGACATGTTGATCATGTTCGAGTCAGTCTGGATTTTCTTATTAGTGTGTGTCTGTGTATCTATGTATGTATATGGATATATTTTATATACATATATATACATACAAACACACACATGCGTGCGTATTTGTGTGTGTGTGTGAGCAAGTTTTAAAACCGATATCCTTTCCAGGATGGCCTGCGAGAATAAGCCGGAAATTTTGCCGATAAAATTGATAAATATATTTAATTGCAGTGAAATATCTCTCGCGATGTATCGCCTGTCAAGCAAACGAATATAACTAAAAGGTTGGAAACGGCGTTCACGAAATCTAGTTTAATTTATTTCTATCACAAAATCTCGAATGGAAATTAATGTCAATTGATATTGAAGACTATAAAGTAGGAATAAACTTAATGTTTCTCTGTTCAATTCCTTTTGTTAGATTTAACAGGAGAAGCAATGCATTTCTTTTAATCTTTTCACATCAAATAATTTTTCCATCTTATCTTTGTTTTTTCTTTTTTTCTTTGTTATTTTTTTATCGAATTAACAAACATTGCGCATGTTTTGTTTTATTGGTATTATTTATCTGCTCTTCTTAACTTAATTAGATGAGTAAGAAATGTTTGTTTTGCGGGGAAGAACAAAACACCATCATCGTTTATTCGCCGTCCACTGCTTACATAAAGACTTTACTTCCACTGAATTGGTGTTTGTTTATTTACTCCTACTAACCAGTCGACATTTTTGTCAGTGCTGTTGGTCCTGCTGCTGCAGTCCTCCTCCTCCTCCTCCTCCTCCTCTTCCTCCTCC
>NC_068999.1:38158181-38159525 GCF_001194135.2 Octopus bimaculoides | reverse complement strand
TTCTTCTTCTTCTTCTTCTTCTTCTTCTTCTTCTTCTTCTTCTTCTTCTTCTTCTTCTTCTTCTTCTTCTTCTTCTTCCTGCTGCTGTTGTTATTGCTGCCGTAGTAACATCAGCCATCATTAAGTGGATCTATAGTCTTAGGTGATCCCAAACCAGCCAGCCAGCCATTTCTATATGAATGTCTTTCAGACATAATACATCTAACGGGACATTATTATATCTATCCTTTTTTTATTATATTAAGACCCAATCCTGTAATTTGCAGGCAATATGGCTGCTATTTTTTTAACAATATAACCAAGGGAATGGTTGTGCGTCATTTCTGTAACCTGAACAGTCCCAGCCCACCCAGACACCGCACCGCTGAGAACGAAGTCTTTGCAGTTCTTAAAGTATGTGATCCAAGACAGAGCAAACTGATTGAACCCATTAGTAAGCAGTTTGTTAGAACATTTTAAATGCCGAACTCGGTGGTATTCAATGGAGGTTCCATGCTGTAACAGTTTAGGCACATTCAAATTATTTGAAGATGAGCGTAGAGTTATATAATTGATATGAAGGAGAAGAGTTTTAGTAGAATTTCGTTTTAAATGGAGATTTATAATGACTCAAACACACACTTACGCACACACACATTCACATATACATACATTTTGTGTGTGTGTGTGTGTGTGTGTGTGTGTGTGTAACAGAAAGGGAGGAATTTCGATTATCTTCACGTGGGGAGTTGTAATATATATTTAATTTCTTATATATATATGTATATAAATGTGTGTGTGTATGTATATATGTATATACATGTATGTATATTTATATATGCATATATTCGTATATGTTTACATATATACATATACACATGTTCATGCATAGATGCATATTTATCTCTCTCTTTCTCTCTCTCCCCCTCTCTCTATCTACTCGTTTTTCTACTTCACTTTTTAAATATATATACACCTATATTTAAATAAAGGAGGAGAAAATATTTCCTCGGGAAACGAAACCATTCCGTTCCTTCTCTTACTGGATGAAATTTTGCAGTTTGATCTTCACTGTCCACAACATTGCTGGTGAAATATTTAATTCAGGGGAATATTGCATTAATTAGCTGTCAATTACTGTAGAATAGCATTGTTTCTTTACGAGACTATATAACTCACTTTTGCCAGTGCTAATGGCAATTGTCTAGCAAAACATACAATAAGCTAAAGTGTTTGAGAAATTTCTAATATACAAGAGTTACTGTAACTTTATAAGGTAAGAGAGAGAGAAAGAGGGGAGAGGAGGGAGAGGGGAGAGGAGAGAGAGGGGAGAGGAGAGAGAGGGGAGAGGAGAGAGGAGACAGA
>NC_068999.1:38154669-38155568 GCF_001194135.2 Octopus bimaculoides | reverse complement strand
TATATATATATATATATATATATATATATATATATATATATTTGCATGCATGTATACACACCTATGCGCATGTGTGTGTGAGTGTGTGTGTGGGCGCGTGTTTGTGTATGGGTGTGTGTGTGTGCGTGTAAGCGTGTTTGTGTCTGTATGTGTGTATATAATTTACTAAATATAACAAATCCACAACTTCTACGATGACCTACTTAAAACAATTCTCCCGTGATTAATTTTAATGAAAATTGTGATAATTAGAAACAATATACAATTTTTTTTTCTCTTGCTTTTATTTGTCATTTTTTCCCTTTCCACCATTCCCTGTTCTTCATACATATCTATATTTAAGTAAAAATGTATAATTTTACAACCTGCTTTAATTAGCTAATTAATTTTACCTATTCCACTAATATCCATTTCCAATCCTAAGGCTTTTATGACGATTGTTCGCACATATTTTCTTTTGTTGTTTTTCCGGGGGTGTTATTCTCTTAATTTATTCATCATATGATTCATATTTAATATATTTAGGTATTTTCATCTAGTACCGGAAATAAATGACTCCATATTTATTATTAAATTGAATAATATGGCGTTGTAAATTATTGCATTAGAATTTCTTTTTTTCTTTGTTGTACAGTATTATAGGAGATGTACTTGCATAGCAAGCGACCTGATCTGAGATCGTGTGCTGGAACGAAAACAGTTGCAGCGTGGAAGGTGTTTATAAGCCATTTAAGAAAACCATAAAATCCGTTAGATTCACTTCAGCATTTAAATTTAATTTGTCAAAATATTTTCGTCGCTTTGAGACAGAGACCTGTCCACTGACAAAATTCCCTACACTGCAGATGCAGCACGGAATTTTGTCAGTGAACAGTTGCGGTGGCGGTGGTGGTGGTGGT
>NC_068999.1:38153683-38154574 GCF_001194135.2 Octopus bimaculoides | reverse complement strand
GGTCTTGATGGTGGTGGTGGTGGTGGTGGTGGTGGGTCGTCGTTGTCGTCGTCGTCGCAGTAGCAGTAGCAGTAGTAGTAGTAGTAGTAGTAGTAGTAGTAGTAGTAGTAGTAGTAGTAGTAGTAGAAAAAAACGAATGTATTGTGAGAAGAGAATTCTGTAGAAGACGACAATAAGTTACAGTAGATATAATAAAAAGGTAAGAATGAAGCAACGCAATCTTTCAGGTGAGACATGAAGGTGAGACATAAAATAGAAGATAGCAATCAAGTAACATTAGAAACACTAACAGGTGTAATTAATTATGTTCCCTCATTATTTCCTAATTATTTTCTCCGAGCTTTTTGTTTTGTACAACTTCGAAGCAAGAAACAAATGAATTTCAAAACTGAACCTGAAGGCGAAAGAAAGATAAGAAAATTGAAATTAAAAACTGAAAAATCTTTTCCCACGGCCCCTCTCCTCGTAAGAAAATGTGGGGGAGGAGGGGGAAGCAAAAGTATAAAGAGATTCAGGGAAACGAATTTCTATGAATCATCTTTAGATAATTAGATATTAGTGTTTGAAAAGTAGAATAAGAAGAAGAATGATAAAGAATACTTTTGGCTATATTTTAGAAATTTATACAACATTCAATTATATTTTTGTCTATAATTAATCTGTATTATTATTTTTTTTTTACATTAATATTTGATATTTATTAATTCCTTGTGTCTGTGTGTGCGAGCGTATATGTATATAGGCGTATATGCATATATTTGTTTATTTATGTGTATACATATGGACGCACTCTAACACACACGCACATACATATATCCACATATATATATATGTATATATATATATATATATATGTATATGTAGGCCGATTAATCCACATATAGATGCATT
>NC_068999.1:38152059-38153421 GCF_001194135.2 Octopus bimaculoides | reverse complement strand
TATATATATATATATATATATATATGTATATGTAGGCCGATTAATCCACATATAGATGCATTTCGTTGCCGAAAGCAATTCTTAAACATGAAGCATGTACATTCGATTGTTGGAATGTAGAAGTTATCCTATCCGTAAACAAGCAAAACAGAAGACAACAGATCGTGAAAATAGGAAGGCTCTTCAAGTGAAAACTTTTGCATATTTAGTAATAAACAAAGAATGGGAAATCAGAGTTTATGAGGTAAAAAAAAAAAAGAATTGAAGTGGATAACTGAAGTATTAATTTAAATTATTGTAGTTTATTGACGTCATCTTGTTAAATAGGTAGGCCGTTACAAAATTAGTTTTCCCGTAGTGGTAGCGGTTACAGAAGACATCATTATTTACGCCGCTCTATCAACATATTTTCCCTATGACAGTGAACTTAGAAAAGATGAAGCAACAACAAGATTTTCCAAATGTTCTTCAAGTGGTATGGAAACAATCTGAAGATAATTTTACGATTTATTAATTCTTTTCTACTCTAGACAGAAGGCCCGAAATTTTGGGGGAGTGGGTCAGTCTATTAGATTGACCCTAGTACTCAACTGGTACTGAACTTAGCGACCCCGAAATGATAAAAGACAAAGTCGACCTCGGCGGAATTTGAACTCAGAACGTAAAGACAGACGAAATACCGCTAAGCATTTCGCCCGGCGTGCTAACGTTCTTTATTTCTTTATTGCCCACAAGTAGCTAAGCATAAAGGGGACAAAAAAAGACAGAGAAAGGGATTAAGTCGATTAGATCGACGCGAATGCGTAACTGGTTCTTAATTTATCCACCCCAAAAGACAAAGTCGACCTCGGTGGAATTTGAACTCAGAACGAAACGGCAGACGAAATACCGCTAAGAATTTCGCCCGGAGTGCTAACGTTTCTGCCAGATCGCTGCCCTAAATAACTCCCAAAACAAAAGGTATCAAGAACAAACGTGATTAAATTGTTCTCAAAGTCAAATCAGTAGGCTCTTTACAGCTCTGGAACAACGCACATATGGCAGCTGAATGCAAATCTCTAGCAATACAGAGCCTTTCTAGATTGATACCGAGGAATATAACCCATTTGACACAAAACCTACTCAAAGACGAGGATATACAAAGGTTATAGAGTGGTTTAGTTCATGGTCTACTGATGAAAAGTTTTTTGTTACAGCAAACTGACTAAAACTATCACGAGAATAAAAATTAGACGTAAATTCTTTAATAGAAAAAAAAGAAACACACACACACACACACACATACACACACAGAGTCAAACACACACACACACACACACACACACACACACGCGCACACACACACACACGCATTTATATATG
>NC_068999.1:38149597-38150627 GCF_001194135.2 Octopus bimaculoides | reverse complement strand
ATATATATATATATATATATATATATAGAGAGAGAGAGAGAGAGAGAGTAAGCACATCAGGGCAAAACAAAGTGGAAAAAATAGTTTTCCTTTTCCTTTTTCGGCGTCGAGTAAATAAGTGCCATTTGAGCACTGGGATCGATATAATCGATTTGCTCCATCCCTCGAAGGTGCAGGCATTGTGCCTATCGTATAAAAGATTGTTATAGGTAGTAGTAAAATAAGTGTATATAAAAGCAGGGTCAGGCTAACCCCCGGGAGATAATACTGGAACTTGACGTTTAATATGAAATCGATTCTAGATTACCTTTAAATTGAGTTTGCTTGAAGTCCTTGCACCGGCTTAAAAGAAAATGTCGCGAACCGACACGGAAAATATTAGAACATAAGAAAATGAAATGGTTGGAATGGAAAGGTATCAATCTGATGAATCTTTAGAATACAGCTCAAACTTGAACTTGCATTCTACTATTTCTGCCGACACATTAATAATATAAACTTTCCACAAAGATTCCTAATGCGAGTTTTCGAATTTTCTGTTCGGCATCCTATCTTACGTACACATTCATTCAGCGAGATTACGTAATCACGAAAATAGAATTAACGTTGTGATATATCTTGTGTGAAAAGCAACTAAGAGATACAAAGATACATTGGTCGTTTTATAATGTTAGCTAGATTATCGCCTGTTATTATCGGATAATATTGATTTTATTTTTGGTGCTGTTATCTTCTGGCTTTGTGAAGAAAATTTAATTTCGTATCTATGTTGCAACTACATTGATTCCACGGCATAATCTTCTTGCCAATTTTGCCGTCGTTATTACAAAGCCAGTAACATATTCCTTATCAATGAGTTAATATGTGCAAGAAGTTCCTAAGGAAATTAGAACTAATCTATTGTTACAAACAAACAGCAAATACGCACACATACACATATACTATATATACATATTATATATGTATATATATAAGTAGATATAAGTAGGTATGTATATATATACATATGTATATATATATATATATATAT
>NC_068999.1:38148180-38149049 GCF_001194135.2 Octopus bimaculoides | reverse complement strand
TATATATATATATATATATATATATATATATATATTCATAGATATTTGACATATATATTTGCATGTAAGAGTATATGCACAAACATCTAAACAGGCGCACTGTGTGTATATGTGTGTGTGACAGTGTGCAAATGCCTGTAATTCAGGAGTGTGCGTGTTCTTATGTCTACGTGTGTATGTAGATAATTATGCTTTAATATACTACACACAGATATGTACATATGTAAGTATGATATGTGTGTATACACCAGAAGTAAGTGTATGTACAATGAATATATCCGTTCATACACATATGGGTATGTATATTCAGACAAATACATTTATATATATCTTTACTTTTGTGTGAATATAAACAGTTATCTAACCCAATAAAATTTATGCTTATTGGTCTATGTATATACATTAAAAAATAAGCACGCTATGCACTAGCTTTATGTCTACGGGTATTCAGTTGCATGCAGTTAGGTACGGCCTCAGACAAACGTGAATATACACACCTGTATTCATTTAAATAATTTTATTTCGGAAGGGACACAACTATACAGCATTGATAAGCCGCATCGACGGTAAAAAAACGACATGTGTCACTCACGTGATCATTTTTAGGGAGATATCATTATGAAGTATATACTGTGTTGTTTAACGTTATACGTCTTCAAAGAGATTTTTCCCGGAAGAAAAATTGCAGCTTGTGGCACTTAAACAACAGGTTGTGAATGTGGCATTGATAATGTTTCTAATATTGGGCTGCTTCAATCGAGTAACTTGGATGTGTGTGTGTGTGTGTGTGTGTGTGTGTGTGTGTGTGTGTGTGTGTGTGTGTGTGTGTGTGTGTGAAATGAGAAATGTAAACGGAAACAGCAAAAAGA
>NC_068999.1:38146336-38148170 GCF_001194135.2 Octopus bimaculoides | reverse complement strand
GTGTGTGTGTGTGTGTGTGTGTGTGTGTGTGTGTGTGTGTGTGTGTGTGTGAAATGAGAAATGTAAACGGAAACAGCAAAAAGACTTAACGTTTCCGAAATACAAATCCTCACTTTGTCTCTGTTTGTGTCTGTCTCTATCTCTCTTTCTTTCTCTCTCGCTTTCTCTCTTTCCCTCTCTCTCTTTCTTTCTCCCTCGCTTTCTCTCTCTCCCTCTTTAATTTCCACTTTATATACTGTAGTTAAAGGCTTTGGTGATCATAGGATTACATGCCAAACTCTGAAGATTTATTTTTATCTTGGGAAAGATACATCAATGCTATCCCATTCCGCCATCTTTACAGTTTTTAGCTTAGCCTTGACGTCAAGGGCCAAATTAAGTCTTCGGCTTCGACGGTGGACTTATCCCTGTGATATCAAAGGCACGTCAACACTGTATTTCGTCTGCCGTTACGTTCTGAGTTCAAATTCCGCCGAGGTCGACTTTACCATTCATCCTTTCGGGGTCGATAAATCAAGTACCAGTTACGCACTGGGGACTATATAATCGACTTAATCCCTTTGTCCGTCCTTGTTTGTCCCCTCTATGTTTAGCCTCTTGTGGGCAATAAAGAAATAAGAGGAGGGAATTTATTATGAGCAAGTGAAATAATGCCAAAACAATGGTTGGCAAGCAAGGTTTGGGATCCCATCAAGGTGGGATGCAGCAGGTTTCCAGGTCAGACTCTGAACAGAGTTTACGACACGCCTGACATCACAAAGACCAATAGGGCGAATGCCATAAGGTTGACTGCGGATGTAGCAGAGGTCACCCCAAAGTGGCAATGGATCAGGAGATGTGATCCCTGGAAGGGGTGGTGCTACCTGGTGTAGTGCTAACTGGACAGATGAAGCTGGATGAGTGAGAGTGTCTGATGCTGAAGGACACGAAACACGTAATGAGATCATTGAGGATGTGTTCAGGTACACCACAGGATGATGCCGATGAAAAATTGCTTTTAGCAGATTCTTTAAAGAAGTTAAGACTGATTTTAGTTGCTTTTCCTCTGCAGCCACCTAGCAGCTTAACCAGTCACACGTACAATATTTCTTTTCTCGTTGCCTGGCACTGCAATGATTTTGACAAGAAGTGTGGTACACTGACTGCTAAGACAACCATACCATAAATCTCAATAAATTTTTACGAACACACAGAAATCGAAGCGAATCAATCGGAGACGACCGAACTTTGAGGAATCAATTTCTTCGGAAAAATCTAATTGAATTTATTGCATATTTTCCAAGTATCGATAAAAGACAAGAGACAAGTTAGTAATTGGTGTGAACTGTAAAAATAATTAAATGATTATGAACAGATCAGGTGCATCTTATCTAATGGTAAGGAGGAGGATGATGAAGAAGAAGAAGAAGAAGAAGAAGAAGAAGAAGAAGAAGAAGAAGAACAACAACAACAACAACTACAGGAATGAAAAGAAGAGCATGAATGAGAACAAGAAGAAAAAAAAAGAGAGATTAGAATGTGCTAGATGCTATAACAGCTGATTATTAAATTCGATAATATTTGTATGTGGGTGTATATGTGTGTATATGAACTGTGTTCTGACACGCACGCACACGCGCGCGCGCGCACACACACATACACACAAGCGCACACACACACATACACACACATATGTAATCAACATTACATATATATAGGTATAGAGAATAGGCATTTCTTCTCTGTCTACATGCATAACACTTGGTCACGCATACACACGCATACACAAACGCACTCGTAAATAATGTATGTATACATACATACATACATATATATATATATATATATATATATA
>NC_068999.1:38141628-38145758 GCF_001194135.2 Octopus bimaculoides | reverse complement strand
TGTGTGTGTGTGTGTTTGAGATATATTGTCAAAGTATTTTTCTTTTTATTTTATTTTCTATTGAGTTGTTGTGGTCAGTAGTGTGTGTGTGTGTGTGTGTGAGTATGTGTGTATGTGTGTGTGTGTGTGCGTGCCTGTGTATGTATGTATGTATGTATATATATATATACTTTTGATAAACTATAATAGAATGACGAAGAATAAACACATCCACAAATGCACGGGTGCACACACTTGCACCTATGAATATGTATACATATGTGTATGACCCTAGTTTTGCCTTCTGCCGTCGCCCCTTAGCTGCTGCTGCTGCTGCTGCAACCATGCTTTCTGTATTTCCCGCTGTTTTATAACACTTCTTCTTTCAGTTTCTTTAAATGTTGTCTTCTCTTTGTCTGTCTATATTCATTCAGTTGTAATTAAAATGTGATTTGTGACATTCCTTCTAACTCGCATTTGCATTTCCGTTTAAAAACTTATTCCTCCGATTTCTCTTTGACTTTAAAATCTGCATTTACTTAATTTGTATTGAATCGGCCGTGAAATGGAAGACTGCATTTGGTCGTGACCTTAATTTGAACTTGTATTCATAAATCTGACTTCTCGTTGAAATGAATTCCAGTCAGCTAATACGGTGCTTTACAATTGGTGACACGTCTTACCAAGCTAATCACTAACACTTCGGAAGATCATATGTTGTAAAGCAAATGCAGATTACGGTCAGAGTGAAGTGTAGTTGACCCTTTTATAAGTGATTCGCTACAAAGACATTTCCAGATATAACGACAAGGAGAAAATGTGTTGTACTCGAAACCATTCTCTCTTGACAAACGTCAGAGCACTCTGAGTAAGGCAGAAGCAGACGAGCAGCAACGACAATACGAGCACACCAATACCGCTAGGAACGCAACACCGGTAAGCTTCCAGTTTCGGGAGGTAAAATAAGTAAATAAAAATACAAAGGAAATAATTTAACGTCTTACTAGTATTATCCGTACTACTCTGAAATGTAATTTTTTTTTTTAGCTGTTTATAAATAAATCACACACGTGATTGAAGTTACCTGTTTATATATAAATCACACACGTGATTGAATATCATAGTACTGGCTGCACAACAACTTATGATAACCTTCCAGTATAGGGAAATAATGGTCAAACTAAAGCGTTTGACCCGAGCTCAAAAATAAAGAAATAAATTAGTGTAATAGGTGTAAAACAACTTGCTGTGAACGAATATGAAGAAAAAAATGCGCTCTCGAACGGGTGGGGTGAGGAGAGTACGGACAATACTAGTAAGACGTTAAGTTATTTCCCTTGTATTTTCATTTACTTTTTTTACCTCCCGAAACTGGAAGATTACCCGCAACACCTATGTATGCAACAATGTACACACACACACACACACACACACACACACACACACACATTTCCATGTATACTACTCACGCACAAACATATATATATATAGACATAACCTAAACACTTGCATAAATGTACACGTACACACACAAAACTTCGCGCGCACACACACACACACACTTAACAGCCTATATATGTATAGTATATATAAGGCGAAAACGTCCCTAAGCGCCTTAATTAATGCACGAATGAAGGCCGGGAGCCTCTTATCTATACGTTCATTTGTTTGATTTAGGTTTCCACTTATTTTTCCTTTTATTACTAAAATACAATCTTTAAGCGCTATTCGTTTTCCTTATCTATTTCTCTTCCTTTCTTTCAGAGAGCGAACGCTGCTTGGGTGGGGAGAAAGCGCGAAAGTCTAAAAATCTCGAAAAGATATAAATAAAAAGGTGATGATTGTGGGATAATATAGAAAAAGCAATCAATGATGTGTATGAGTTGAAACAAGTGTGCGTGTGTGTGTGTGTGTGTGTGTGTATTCTTTCACTTTCTAACAACATTTTCGATTTCAGTGATAACCATTTACACAAATAGAAGTGTATGAATATATTTTGCAATTATTTATATTTGCACTTACGTTTTCAGTCGTTTCTTTTTAAATGTCGAAACATTTCAAAGTTTCAGAAAATGAAATTAATCATAGTATAGGTTTGAACTATTGATTGCAAATTAACTTCTAATCTCTTTATCTATCGATTACACATTCCTTCCCTCTCTTCTTTCGTATACAATACACTCCACTAACTGTCAGTAGTGCTGTATACTTTCAATAGAACTATTCACATTTTTTGGTCCCGTACATTTCTTCCTTCGTTATTGGAAATATACAAGCTTATTGTTTCGTTATTTAACAAATTGTTTTATTTTTTAATGCATAAAAATCTTTCTACACCCAATTTCAAAGGATTTCATTACAAAGGTAACTAAAAGTTCTCTCTAAATAATGTGGTGTAATAGGTTGTCAAATACATGAGGTTCCTTCTTTCCAAATAATACTTTCTTCATAATTTCGTCGTAATCGCTTGAGTCGAAGATTGTTTGTGTTTTTTTTTCTTCTATTAGCAGTTTTGAAAATGGAAGGACAGAATATCTAAGAAAAAAGTAATTTGACCAATGGAATGTGGTCCCTAGAAATTCCATTTGTTAAATTATTTTTATGTTCGGAATATATGTATGTATATGTATATATGTATGTATATATATTGTATATGTGTGTATGTAATAGCTACAGAATACCTAAGCTAATTCGAAACTGAATACACATTTCCTCCTCATTGTCAAACACGTCCTCAACCTATTGCTTTCGCCTTTCTTCACTGAGAGATTAATGAGAGTGAACTGGCCGCTCAGACCTTTCTCCAGTTATTCACGGGTTAGACCTGATGTGGTGAAGAATCCCATTGTTCTCGGTTGACCTAATAGGATTAACAGAATCTTAAATACACAAGCGGTCGTTCTCTGTCAGTCATCTGACGTCTGGCCGAGATCGTGGACCTCTTACCGTCCGTGCGGTAAGAAGTCTACGCGTGCGCTAAGCGATCTGTGCGTGTATACGTAGACCTCTTACCGATTCTATCTGCATACATTCCTTTTATTGCCTTAATCTAGTAATAACAGAGATGAAACTTAATTATCATAAGAATGGTAATCTACAAACATGGTATGTACACACAAGCAACTCAATGAAGTTGTAGGTTTCTTACATATTGTAACGACCAATATCATAATCTTCGTTATAAATGACCAACTGGATAATTAACTAATAATGTTCTTCAATCATTTCTCCGATACAATATTTTAATTCCCTGTCTACATACATTTTTCATACATACACACACACGCACATATATAAACATATATAAATATATGTGTGCATATGTGTGTGTACATACATACATATAGATAGATAGATAGATAGATAGATAGATAGATAGATAGATAGATAGATAGATAGATTGAGAGACAGATAGATAAATAAATATATAGAAAGAGAGAGAGATAGACAGATAGATGAATATGTGTGTACTATTGTCTTCGTATATCTGTGTATTAGGATGCCTGAGGAAGTCTTTGTTCACAGTTGACCATGTCTATATGCTGCGGTTCTGTGCGGTAAGCATAATGGCTGATGCACTTATGTTTACCTGTGTGTTTGTATTTGCAGAGTATACGGAAACAAAGTATACACAGACATAAAGCCACAAAGATATCTACGCGCAGAGATGAATATATACGTATTGATATAAACCAGTGTATTTACATACGTAAAATAAAAATCGTTAGTCTTTTGATAAAGCATACATAATTAACAGTATTGTCTGTCTAGAATGAAAGATGGATCTGCTAAAACGAGGAGGGAAACAGAATACCTTTAAGTGTTTAATCATGTCTAGCAATGTTCTACGTTCAAGTCACCCAGGTCATGATTTTTTGATACATCACAAAACAAATTACAATTTCAGTAGTGAAACTACAGTTCTCGAAAATAAATATCTCCCGAAATACATGGCTGTTTGCGTCAGTTTGTAATAAGTGCTGTGTGCGTCCTTGTGTTAGACCCCCATAACCTGGCGGTTCAGTAAAACGGAACGATAAAATAAATGCCAAGCTTTTTAAAGAAAATACTGCGAGGTGAGAGTTATTCGTTCATCTACAACCCTTGAAGGTGGTGCCCCAGCATGGTCGTAGTCTGTAGACAAGTAAAAG
>NC_068999.1:38139141-38141524 GCF_001194135.2 Octopus bimaculoides | reverse complement strand
ATTGACCGTTGACTGAACACTATTCAATTTTTTTTCTCCGTGTTTTTCTCCTTGTCTCCGTATTCTTTCTGTTGAAGAGCGTAGCTCGAAACGTCAAAGACTTTCCGTATTCCCGAGCGTCATACTAATACATCCTTTTGTTATTTACACCACCTGTCCTCGTCTGTTGTTGTTTTTTCGTACATTCTCCCATATATATATATATATAAATTGTAAATCCAAAATATATATATATATATATATATATAGACACACATACACACACGTATACTTATATAAAACTCACATGTATATAAATATATGTATGCATATGTACAAGGGAAAATATAAGTGTGTGTATAAATACATTACATATTGGTGTAGGTACATGCATCATATATATATATATATATATATAGGGAGAATTCACAAAAAAACAAGACAGGTGGTGTTGTCAACAAACAGATATATCAGTTTAACGCTCAGGAAGTGAACAAGTCTTTAACGTTTCGAGCCTACGCTTTTCCACAGAAAGAAATATATATGTGTGTGTGTGTGTCTCTCTGTGTGTATACATACCTAAGCATATGTATGTACACTTATCTATCTCTCTATATGCCTGTCTGTCTGTATATCTATCTATCTACGTATATAAACTAATATATAGTGAGATATATACATATACAGGCATACTTGTGTATGCTGGCGTTATTCTTTATTTTTCCTTTGTTCTTTTTTATTTTTATCGCAGTTATTCATCTCAACCTGAATGTGGTGGACATGAAAACAATATAAAACAAATATATGCATACATATATAAACACAAACACATACACACACGCATATAGAAACTAAAATTTAACATATTATTGTATATTAACATACCACTATATATTTATAGTTCTTCATACTTCTTCATTCTACCATATTGTTATCGAATATAGCACCGTTTTCAGTGGTTCAGATATTTTTAGCTTACGGTAATTTTCATAAGCTGCAAACTTTTTAATATTTGATGCGTTCTTTCAGTTTACCGAGATCCTTGATTGTAACAATATAGAAACTGAGTGTTAATTTTGCCCTATCTTTAGAAATATTTTCCGAATTGGTCGTTCATATTTATTATACGAGTATTTTTTTTTATATTTGAGTAAACCTTACGTCGTTCAATCATGATTTAGAATATATTCAAACAACCACCGAAGATGGACTACATAACCTGGCTCTTCTAATCATTCTCGCAATCTTTCTCTCTGCTTCTTGCTCACCCTCTTACTCTCAGAATCATAGCTACGTACTTGAGTACACATATTTAATCACACACGCATACACACACATACATACACACAAACATTCTAACAGACATACGTACACACATACATAATACATACATACCAGGTACGTGCTATCCAGGTAGGCAAGGTAAGCAGTGCCTACCTTGAATAGAATATATCGATAGCAACATTTTCCTTTTATGACAAAATATTCACTTAATTCAATAAAATTATGAAGGTTAGTCTGATTACTATGTATAAAATGCAAAATATTTATTATTTTTTTTAGATTAGGCAGTCATAATTCGCCCCTGCCTTTCAATTTCAGTATTAAAACTATGTAGAGTACTGTTGTAGCACACGTGTTGTGTACATTCTTACAACAACGTTTTCTTTAAGTACTATCAAAGCAGAAGTAAATCTGCCTTCAACTCAGTCGTACGTCTGTGTTTCGCTTATTTTTTGTGTTTTACTACATAAAGATCACCAATTGCCTACCCTGAGTAATTACTGACGGCATGTGTCTGATACATAATACATACATACATACATACATACATACATACATACACCTGTATATATATATACGGTGTCAAAGATGTTCAGTTGATTCATATTTCCAAGCTGTTGTATTACAAAAGATTATCTTTCAGCGTGGAAAGAAATATCTGGTATTTTTGTGATCCTCAATAGACGACTGTAGCTGTCAATATTGCCGTCACTAAGGAAACTTACGTGAATATATTCCTCTCACCGATGACCTTTTCCCGGTGTGAAGGCAACCTTTCTTCTGATGACCTCTTGTAATAGATATTTGGTACTTCTCTGGGTATAAACTGACGCTTATCAGTCAGGGTATACTTTCTGATAATCTCCTTCTGAGAAGTTCCAGATATTTCTATTCCCTTTATTTCACTCATATCTTGACAATGCCATGCCAGCTACAACATATAATCAATGAAAAACTCTCGACAAGTCATGCGACAGATTATTACTCATTGATACATGACACCGATGAAGAAATCTCAAGGAATCGATTGTATATGTGACGCATAACTGTTTCGCAACACACACACACACACACACACACACACACACAAGCGCGCTCGCAGGCACGCACACACAAACAC
>NC_068999.1:38135861-38139131 GCF_001194135.2 Octopus bimaculoides | reverse complement strand
CACAAGCGCGCTCGCAGGCACGCACACACAAACACACACACACACAAAACAAATACGTAAAAACATACAAGCAGTCATACTCATACATACATTTCTAAGTATTCTTTACCGTTTAATCAGTGAGAAGAGGATAGCTTCCAACACCCTTTCCTTCTTTTTCAGACCTCCTTAGAGTGTTAGCAGAAAAATATCCTCTTCCTTCAAGCCAGAGACCAGCACCGAATGCTTACAGCAGAGTGAACAGGGCGAGAGCTTCTCCTCCATATCCAAAGTGACAAGTTCTCTTCTTTAAACGAATTTACTGTCAGGTTTGAGAAACATCATTCGCTCTCTAGTTGAGTAATTAGGGAAGAAGAAGGTGGCAAGACCGGTGCCAACGGAACACACCGTCTTACCAGAAATGCTGGACACGATCTCATGATTACGAATGCCATATTTCGCAAGAATAAAATGTCTTCTAGCAGTATCCCAGCACATCAAAGATTTATGCCCTTTTCACAATATCATCAAGATATCTCGGCATCAACAATAATATTACACAAAAAGAAGGCTTGTTACTGGTGCTGACGAGTTTTGCAAAGATGTTATCTTATCTCGTCGAACGTAAAAATGACAATTCGGCCATATTGAAAAGAACTGAATGTCAACACCCTAAAAATACAGCTAATTCTTAAAGAATAACTGCCTGAATAAATTCCACCCTGCGAAGGAACGAATGAGAATATCGGAATTGTTTGAAGGAGGCCATCCTTGTTCAAAATCGCCAGATAAATTATATTCTTCATGATGCAAGAAAAAGGATGAGCGATTGTCGTAGATGATCTGATTGGTCAGGTGCAGATATGTTTCCTCACAAAAAGATCTATCTACGACAACCTCTAAATCATGCGATACATTATAGAAAAAAAGGTAGAGAATTTGGCATGGGCGTAGTCCTGATAATTTCAGATCTGTAGTAAGATCTCGATCGGGTCGACAGTCAATACTTGCCAATTGTCCTCTAAGCTGTCAGATTGACCCCTGTTTTCTGCAGGTTTTTCATTGCAATGTACAATCACTACTGCTCGGTGGTGGGAGTAAATGACCTCCGATCTCTATAATACACTCAGTTGTATCAAGTTTGTCTATTTTCGTCTCTTCTGTAAGTCTCGGCTATAAAAACAGCTGTAGAAATGAGACATCTTGGGATGCGTCCGGCGCGAACTAAGATACGGAAGATCTGTGTCGGAATATGCAGAGGACGTCACCGTAAAAGCGCTGGACGTCAAGCATATTGAGGTGATCGGCTCCACTGTAACAGGGGCGAAAATGAAGCAGGAAAAGTCGATAGGGTTGCAGCTCGGATCCATACCGTCCTACAGCATTCTTGTGCTCTAAACGGAGATAAAAAAGAGGATGAAAGAGGATGAAAGAAGATGAAAGAGAAACATGTTGCCTTCTAGCAAATTTGTTGAAGGGTGGTTGATCGTGGTGAGCATTGTGAGAATAAACGGGTGTGCTCTGAGTATCTGATTGTAGAGTAGAGTAGGACTAAATGGGGACTGTCTTGCAATATGGGTCAAGTTGACCTTGCTTTCCGTGAGGTTTTCACGAATATTTCTCGGATGTCAACCTAACAACTCTGAAAATTTTCTGAGCTAAGATTTCTTGTCACCATCTTGAGTTTTGTTAAAAATTAGTTTACACTTACAAATCCCTGTCTGTTTTTCTGTTTTCTTTCAATGTATTTTGTATCTTTTATTATTGCTGGCAGAATCGTTAGCACGCCGGGCAAAATGCTTAGTCCGATTTCATGTTCTGAGTTCAAATTCCGCTGAAGTCCACTTCGCCTTTCATCCGTTCGAGGTCAATAAAATAAGTACCAGTTCTGTAATCGACTCTTTCCTTCCACCGAAGTTTCAGGCGTTGTGCATATTTCTTCTTGCTGTTCTTGCTATTATAATAATTATCGTTTTCATTACCGTCATTATTATAAATGTAGTAGTAGTAATGGTGGTGGTGGTGGTGGTGGTGGTGGTGGTGGTGGTGGTGGTATTAGTAATAGTGGTGGTGGCGGCGATGGTAGTAGTAATAATAATAATAGCAGCAGGAGTTGCGTTGCTAGTATTAGTAGTAAATGTTTTGTGGCGGAGGTAGTGAGAGCGGTGGTGATATTGGTGCTGGTAGGGGTGTACGCCATTTGATTGCCACCTGACTTGGTGGAGGGATGTGGTGGTGTAACAGCGGTGTCAGCAGGTTTGGAAAGAAAAGGGAAAGTCATCACGAAAACATGATAGGTGAAACACAATCAACGATCTACCAACGACCCTCTCTCCCATCCTCAAAACGAGGTGCCTTTTGAAGAAGTGAGCAAGCAAAGATATGAGCAAATGCAATTTGAAAACACGAAGCTTTTGTGATTCAATCGTGATATAACCAAATGTGAATGGCCAGTGTAGTGATGGCAATGTTGACACTAAACCATTAGCTAAATGATATGTTAGATCTCTGGTGGAGTGATACTGTACATCAATAATAATGATAATAATAATAATAATGATAATGGTAATAATGATAATAATGATGGTAATAAAAAAAAAAAATAATAATAATAATGATAATAATAATAATAATAATAGTAAAAATAATAATAATAATAATGGTAATATTAAAAATAGTAATAATAATAACGGTAATATTAGAAATAAAAATAATGGTGATAATAAACATAACAACAACAATGATAACATTGATGATGATGATGGTGATGATGATGATAATAGCTGAAATGCAAAGGTAAGGGTAGGAGTAATAAAGCTTTATTCACTTGACCTCGGCCACTGATTCCTCGTTTGTCAAAAATGTATGATTATGAGCTTTAAGTTCTTGCTTCTATTCTGACATGGCTTTCTTCTATCATGATATCATATTACATTCCATGTATCTATGCATGTATGTATATATGTATGTATACGCGTGTATACGCGTGTATTATATATACGTGCATGTGCATACACACGCACACACACACACACACACCCATATATAGATAAAATTACAAGATACATGTATATATGTGTATATATGCAGGAATATGGTATGTGTGTACACATCGAGATATATGCGTTTATACATGTATGCATATGCACACATATATGTATACATCAATAAATACTTACTTGAATACTTACACATGCATGTATCTCTCACTTACTTTCTCTCTCTCTCTCTCTCTCTCTCTATATATATATATATATATATATATATATATATATATATATATATATATAT
>NC_068999.1:38133339-38135622 GCF_001194135.2 Octopus bimaculoides | reverse complement strand
TATATATATATATATATATATATATATATATATATGTATGTATATATATAAATGTACGTATAGTTATGTGTATGTGTGTTTGTGTGTGTATATGTGTGTGTGTGTTTGTTTGTACGTATGTGTGTGAAGAGACTTACATTAATCAGTTTAGATATTTCTTCAAAATTGCTATTAGCTCGGTGTTCACTTCATACCACGTGGAATACAATTACGTATTGCAGAAAACAGTCATTAATATAAAGATTACTTTAACAGCGTTCACGAAAGCTCTGATTTATGGGATCACGGGTCACATCCTAATTTTCGCATATAATCGCATTCTGTAAAATTTAAATGCCACTTTCATAAAATGGAAACATTCTCACTATGGTTTAAATTCTCCTCCATTTCTTTTCTTTTTCATTTGTTATTTGGGTTTTTTTTCCACCAAAATAAAATATTCTAATACATATCTATATTTCCTAAATGATTTATTGTTAAGCTAAGTTTTACATTTCACGACCATTAACCTCATTTCCTATTCTTTTCCTTGTTTTTTTTTTTCTTTTTCACTTTCTATTTCATGTGCACGTTCCGTACAATCATTACGATTAGTTGATTCTAGAAATGTCTTCTGCCACTGCCATATTTCTGCAGATATAATTAACCTTTGTTTTTAATGATGCCCGTCTTTAGCAGACGGTTTATACCGTCATAGATTTAAAATAATGCTTCTCGTTATCGTTGGCGTTGATGTTGTTGTGTGTGCTGTTTTTTTTTTCCTTTTTTTCATTATTCTTTTAGCTCGAGATCTGTGATTCCCAACCTTTTCACAGTGGTTACCAACATTGATTCCCAACCCATTGATTGAAATAAGTTATCCCAAGGATCCCTTTTAATATACTTATCCATATGTATATAGATATATGAAATTTTGAGTTTAGGTCACAGACCCCCAATACTATCTTTGCAGACCTCTAGGACTTTGCCGACCCCAGGTTGGGAACTACTGATCTAAAGCAATGTAGGTAGGTAGGTAGGTAAGTAGGTAGGTAGGTAGGTAGGTAGGTAGGTAGGTAGGTAGGTAGGTAGGTTGGTAGGTATATGTGCAGCTTTGTAAATTTTGTTTTATGTATGTACTATCATGCCTATAGTTGCATGTCTAGATATGCTCATATATACTTAAATGCTAAACTCCTGGTAAGTTTTACAGACTTTTACATTTCCAGTGATGGCTTGGATCTGTAATCCTTAAATCAGCTTTCTCTTTTCTGGTTTTGAGAAGTCTAATTTCTCAAGATTTGTATTTAGGCAGTGCGTTACATATCTCCGTGCCCCAATATGTATGTATGCATGTATGCATGTATGTTAATATGTATGAATGTCTATGTCTTCTATTTTTGTAATTATTATAAATCTCCCACTGAGGAGGGAGCCGATTTCCTACAAAGATACAAGGCTCAGCCGGTGCAGTGAGGTAACAAGTGCAAGCTGTTTCTAGAGGGTTCTACTTACGAGCTTGATGAGAAATGTACATCATTCCTGAAGATTTTCAACATGGCATTCAACATGGCATCGACTTTGCTTTTATGAAGGACGATGTGATGTTTTAACTCAAAGACACTAGTATAAGTAAACGACTAATTTTGTCATTTCGTATCTCTCAAGAGACTTTGCGGCCCCTTATTGAATATCTGTGCCCAAGACGTTCATCCGATATTCCGGACGAGGGCCGCTTCAATCAGACATTCGACTATACTACTACTACAAGATAGAATGATTTTTATGTAAGGGTTAAACGGGAAAAACTATTAACAAACTGAAGAAAAATTACCCTGACTTGTCAGTATTTTATTTGGAAGACTAAATGAAATGGTACGATACTTGTTTCTCTGTGCAGAGCACGACTTCCCCATTATCAACACATTATCAACTCACGCGCACGCAGACATAGAGACACACAGACATAGAGAAGCACAGGCAAACATATGCACACACCATCGTATACATCTCGTTTGAGGTGTCGACTACATGTCGGGGGAAATTCCAGAGTAGCAGATGATTGGATCAGCTATAATATTCATAAACTGACACAATGAACATACTTGCAGTTATACATATATAAACACACTCACGATACTTACGCACACGCACACACACTTCTGTCTATAAATGTTTATGCATATATGTGTGTGCGTGCATATATATATATATGTATATATATATGTGTGCGTGTGAGAGAGAGAGAGAGAGAGAGAGAGAGAGAGAGAGTGTGTGCGTGCATATATATATATATGTATATAT
>NC_068999.1:38129276-38133329 GCF_001194135.2 Octopus bimaculoides | reverse complement strand
AATGTATGGTTATATATGTTTCTATATCCATGTTTACATATTTGCATATGCAATATGCGTATACTTATTCGCCTATGTTCTAGTGCTTTGGTGTGTGTGTGTGTGTGTGTGTGTGTGTGTGTTGTTAAAGGAAATGACTCAAGAGACTGCGGAACACGTAGCGAGCAGCCCCAACACTTATGTGCTCACACTTCGAAATTAATCTGAGATCTCTGGAATAAAGATATCGAATACATTCTTTTGTAGTTTGTTTTAGTTTTTCTCGTAAATTCTCTCAGAACTTCTGCAATGAAATACATGGAGACTGAATAGATTCGATTATGTTAGTCTTGATTTATTTGAGAAAAAAACTGCTTTACTCTAAAAGTACATTTGGTCTTCGATTTAATTAAGTTAAGTGGTACCAGTATACTGATGTTGTCACTGTTGCTATTTAACCCCAGGTCGTCTATGATCCAGCCATTCTAGCTGTAACTATTTTGCTCTCCTAACAATGTATCTAGGATCACATTCTCTAATGAATCTTTTCACTTTTTTAAAAACAGTTGAGTGTTATCTTAGAAAATTGCAGCTGCTTTCTTTAGCAAGTCTAGCCACCGTGTTAATGCTTTCTCATTGTTTGTTATAGTGTTTTTTTTTTGTTATATTTACAAAGTAAAGGAAATGGAGCTTAGCTAGAAGGTCATATATTTTCGGAAACGATGTTGGCCATTAATTCTTTATTACCATCTGACAAGTATCTATTCTAATCCCACCACGGTTTAGTACGACAAAGGGATAAATCGACCTCATCGGGACTCGAACTCAGAAAGTCAGATATTAAAGGGACTGAACGGAACAGTTTGTACTTTGTTCCAGATAAGAAATCTTCGGACGCAGAAACTAATTTTTACGTTTAGAGGTTGCATCCCTTCAAAGGTAATTTAATTTTCCAATGCTGAAAATGATGGATAGTTTTAAATGGCCGCTCTGCTTGCTTGAAATAACTGATAAATTGGCATCGAATTACATTTAAGTAAGTTGGAAAAGGGAGGATATATTTGATGATAGGATTCTGGGTAGAAGAGTTTCATTGTGGTATTACCTCAGTGATAAAGCCGTCCCACACTTTGAACATTGATTTTATACTTTCAGTTCATTCATATCATATGAATATAAGAAATGAATGAATGTTGCAACTTCTTATTACACCTAACATTGTGCTCATTCGTTCTAAAGGTAGGATTTTATTATTTACTGCTTGAGATATGTTCATTTCAAAATACGAATAAATTGATAAGTTATAAAGAGCAGTGGCCGCTTAAAGCATTAATGAACTGTATTACTCTATGATGGCCATTTTACATCTAAGCACACAATACTGTAATAGCTGAGTTAAGTCTCTTAACCTAAGACACAGCTCAACATTCATTATGGAACCGAATGCATTGACCCGTCAGTATTAAAGGCGGACACGGTAAGCTATCGTTTTGATCAGATGCGATTCGACACTGTACTTTGAAAGCAATAAATCATAGATATATTCACCAGACGGAACGGCGAATATATTGCAGTGAAGCATTTCTACATTTGATGTCTTGGAAAACTTTCTTTGACGAGACATTCCCACTTGAGGATTACAGAAGTACGTCTTCAGGGGTAAAAGACAGAAATGGAAATAAATTTATTAAAAATTGTTGAAGAAGCAAATATTTCAGATGAATGCGAAATGTGGTAGGAAAGGTTAATGCTGGGTTTCGTTTGTACAATAGAAAAATGTAATGAAGTAAAGAACATTAAGCAGCGTTATAATATGTTAAATATGGTGGAACCAAACATTGTAACTCGTGCGATTATGAGCATAAATATTGTTTATTGTTTAACATTGATTAATGGATGGCACAAAATGACTATATTGGTATAAAATAATATATAAAGGAAATTCTGCAGAACAACCCTAAAGTAAATCGATGAATGATCTGTTTTTTTTTTTTTCATATAATATCAGGAAGGAAGGGGCTGTGACTTCATTGTCTGCAGACCGAACCAAGGAACGTGATGGATGACTACCCAAAAGACTTATAGATTAGTGATTGCAAGAAAATCCTGGACGAGCTCTCTCTGCAATTGCAGATCTGAGCCGCGAAATGTCGGTTACAGATTGAATTATGTTACTGGCCCAAGTGAGATTGTTGTTGCTTTAGTTTTGGTGTCCTCTTCATTACAAACGCTTCTGGCTTTTGGATCCAGTTTTATGCTATCGACACGTAATCTTTATTGACAGAGTTATTTTTCTTTATTACACACACACACACACACACACACACACACACACACACACATATATATATATATATTGTATGGAGGTGGTGGTGAGGACGTGTATAACAAATTTCTTCATGTAATATTTTCTCTTCGTGTATTTCTGACGGACTCTTTCTCGCTTACATATCACAAAGAGAACATTACAAGCATTTCTTAATCTGAAGACTGTCTTCTTTGTTTTTGTCGTTTGATTGGTGCCAGTGCTCTCTTGTTTGTAGGAAGTGTATAATATGAAGGCAGTCCTCCAAATTACTAAGCATGATCTCGGGGCCCACTTCAGCACACGCACACACACGCACTCTTTCTCTCTCTCTCTCCCACGCACGCGCGCACGCAAACACATTGTCCTGTTCCAGATAAACTGTGTTTCCGCCTAAATTATGCCTTGAAGATAGAATTTTTTTTATAGCAATAGATTTTTTTGAATAAACACATGACTGGCATCAATCGCATCTTCCGACGCGTGCTCCAGCGCACGCCTACACAAACACAGGCCACATATATAAACATATAAGTACAAGCATCAATATATACGAAAACAAAATCATAACATAAACACATATATGGAGAAACGCATATATACGTATATGATTACTACCTTGTTTAATGTAATTAAGATTCCGATAAAAGAGTCATTTGTCTCGGCTAGAAACAGGCTTTTCCTCTGTTGGTTTGAAATCCAAAAAATAAAACTAGGAAAACAGGCATTCGTTCTTACTTTCTCATCTGATTGTTGCTAAATATTCATGAACAAGAAAACAGAAAATTTGAGATCTTCAGTTTGCTAGTAATTGGAAACGTGCAGACGCCGCAGCTGATAAATATTCGTTGTACTGCGACAACAGAATCCACTGATCTTATCGTGCTAATTCCATATAAGTTATATGACACACTGTGTCTCTTGCAACTACGTGTTACATTCAACACGCCACCGACAGCGGTGGGAACACAATAAAATTAACGAAGGTTTTTTTTTTTGTTTTCATTTTGTTTTGTCTTTCAACAGCGCCTAACAAAGAAATATTTGGCCGCCCAATACTGAAATTTGGTGATTACTATCTTTGCCCTAGTCATTTGATTCGAGACCCTCTTCTGCTTAAGGAGAAGAGAAAGAGGGCATTCAGTAATATGTATATCGTGAACAAAAGGTGGTATTTGTATTGGTAACAAACAGAGGGACAGAGGTGGGTAAGAAGGGCAGATAGAAAAAGAGATGAAGCGAGAATCAAAAAATGGAAAATGCTAATATGTGTGCATAGTTGGCAAACAACTTGCAGGTACGAGTGCTACAAGTCGAAAGCAACGCGAAGCTGAAAGTATCAAGCTGATAGGGTCATCAGAAGTGAATGCACACCGTTTCCGAACCTACCGAAAGTCATGATTTGGGGAAAATCGGAATTGTGGAGGTCGTTCTTTTACCATAATTTCTACAGCAGTCATCAGTGGGTTCCTAAACAAAGCACCTCACCATTCTCATCGTATTTGTGTCTTTCTGCATCTGTGTGTGCGTGTGTGCGTGTACGCACACTCGAGCCTTTGTTTTTATATCTCTACTGCTAGCCAACCGGTGTTGGTCTGATTACGTCTCCAGTTACTTACTGGTAATAAAAATTGCTGACTTTGTGCAAAATTAAGAAGAATTATTGTAATATATTTTCACTTGACAAGATGGATCAGATTTAAAATATTATTCAATATTCCGAATTATTAATTTGAATTCTTTATCGTACTTTCCTCTCAGTTGCTTCT
>NC_068999.1:38127336-38128645 GCF_001194135.2 Octopus bimaculoides | reverse complement strand
TATATATATATATATATATATATATACATATATAATATAAATGTATGTATATATATATATATGTATATATGAGCATTTCCGTATGTTTTTTTATTTATATGCATATTGCTGCGTATGCATATATACATATATTTATAAATAGGCACGTATGTGTATAGTGTGTATAGATGCTTATACATCTTTTGATATATCTATGTATCTGTGTCTGTGTGTGTGAGTGTGTGTGTGTGTGTGTGTGTGTGTGTGTGTGTGTGTGGTGTGTGTTGTGTGTGTGATGGCGTATTTCTAGAAAATCTGCTGACGCATCTAATCTCTGCCAATATTCATTGAGGATATGTATGTAAGGTTGGCTTGGGACAGATGACTTTTGCATAAGTCTACGTGATAGGAAGCTGCAAATATCAGGGCAGATAGATTTACGCATAGCAATGAAATTCATACCGGATCGTAAATTTGTCGAGTCGCATTGGGCATGACAGCAGAACTTAGTCTCACCACCACAGAGAGCAGCACCACCTGCAGCTCCGTCTGCAGCACTGTCTGCAGCACCGTCTGCAGCACCGTCTCCTCTACCGCTAGCAGCACCGCCAAGATCACGGCCAGCACCGCTACCGACACCACCACCAAAACAACAACAACAACAACAACGACAACGACAAGAGCAAGAAACCCCACCACAACCACCACTACCTCCACAACCAGCACCACAAGCACAACCAGCACAATCACAGACAGTACCACAGCCGCCACCACTGCGAACACCACTACAACCATTGCAACTACAGATACAATAACATCTACCACTACTAACACTGCTAACACTGCTGCTACTACAACTGTACAGCAATAACAACACCTACTACTACTACTACTACTACTACTACTACTACCACTACTACTACTACTAACGACAAGGGAAAAGTATTGATTTCGTGTTTTTCTTTCTTTTTTCTTGCCTTGTTTTCTATGCATCTGTCTTGTTCCAGTTTTTGGTATCGCTAAATAAAATGAAATACTGCACATCGGAGTTTGAGAAATAGGATTTTATTGGACATTTCATTGCCTTTTAACTATGCCCTTCTCTCTCTCTATCTCTCTCTCTCTCTCTCTCTCTCTCTCTCTGTCTCTCTCTCTCTATCTCTCTCTCTCTCTCTGTCTCTCTCTCCCTCTCTCCTTCCGGTGGCCTCTGTCAGTCTCCATCACTTTACACCTTCTTCCTATTTATATACATGTATGTATATCTAGGTGTACATTTGTATGTCCGTGTGTTTGAATGCATACATACATACATACACACACACACACACAC
>NC_068999.1:38125358-38126676 GCF_001194135.2 Octopus bimaculoides | reverse complement strand
GTTATATTTCTGCTGCTTTTAAATATAGCATATTACTCCACCTCTGGTATTTGAGTACTCTTTTTTCCACCTTGTTGCACATTTCATGAGCTTACTCCGGTATGTATATATATATATATATATATATATATAATTTTCTCGCATCGTTTTATGTATCCTTTATGTTTAGGTCTCACTTTCAAGTTTCCTACATTTCTGAATGTTTCAAGTTCATCTCGTCCATACCTTCTGCACGAAGTGATGACAATGACACCTTGTTGCCGCGCTTAAAGTAAGTGAATGAAGCTGTAACGAATAAAATATTCATTGACATTTAAAAGTGTGTAGCAGTTAACTCGTTTTACTTACATGTTTTAAATACCATGTGTTGTATTGATTTCTGGCTTGCAGTTTACTGTTAATAAGCACACCAGCTAATCTAGATTTGTACAGATTGCTTAATGGATGGATGTGTTATCAACCGAAGCAATTTTCTTACTTATTTTATTACGTGTTTGCTGTTATAATGTGCTGCAATGGCTCCTCGAAATGCACGGCTAATAGAAACATAACTTGATAAATAAAAAAAGAAGTACACATGAGTCGAAAACACTAACATCCTCGATATAATTCCATGAAAATACTAGAAGAAAAAAAATCTAGATGTTTTATTCCTAGCCAAACAAAAATCGCAATAATCAATGCACGAATACATCGTAAGTGTAATAAACTATAAGAGTAAACTGAAATTAAGCAATTTTAAAATTCAGGATAAAGATGTTATCGGTTATAACAACGTTTCTCATGATCACGTGATGCTTAGTACAACAGGGAGCATCGACACATGACCCGCATCACTCCATTTAAGAAAGGTACCAATAACGGCTCGAAATCAAAATATTATTGTTAATGTATTTTAGAACGTCATTGTATCACGTCTCCATACACTCAAACGCGCGCACGCACACACAACACATATTTATTTATGTATATATACAAACATACTGCATGGTGCCAAAGGTGCCGTCCACTGCATCTCACATAAGAACGAGATGCTGCAGCAGCCTCGGTTTGAGAGGACCTCAGCTCTTCAATGCCTTGCCAAAACATTTGAGAGACCTGCAAGACATGGATGTTGAGGTCTTCAAGTCAAAACTCGACGCTTTCCTCTCCACGGTACCAGACGAACCAATGGCTCGAAATGAGACACAGTTTAGGGCAGCGATGTCAAATTCTCTTATACACCAGATGTGCCATCAAAACTCTTGATTGGACTATATCAGGTGGAGGAGAAGAGCCATGCAAGGAACGTGAAGAGAGCACAGCATAAAGACGGAAA
>NC_068999.1:38120159-38124671 GCF_001194135.2 Octopus bimaculoides | reverse complement strand
ATATGTATATATATATATGCATGTGTGTATATGTTGTGTATCTGTGTTTGTCCCCCAACATCTCTTGACAACCGATGGTGGTGTGTTTACGTCCCCGTAACTTAGCGGTTCGGTAAAAAAAGACCGATAGAATAAGTACTAGGCTTACAAAGAATAAGTCCTGGGGTCGATTTGATTCGACTAAAGGTGGTGCTCCAGCATGGCCGCAGTCAAATGACTGAAACAAGTAAAAAAAATAGATAGAAAAGCATGTACACTGGATTAAAAACCATGGAGGTGGTTAACCCTCGTAGGAACATTCCAGTAAGTAAAATATGGAAAATAATGAAAAATAGTATTAAAAAAATTAATGTAGTAGTCATTGTAGGAGCGTCTTTGATCGACAAAAGCAGTCTTCAAACGTCAACAAGAACAACAACAAGAATGGTTGGTCAAACACGTAGAGCTGCGATATATACACGTGAGGTATTTAATCATCAACAGCAAATTCTGGTTAAATGTAGAAAAAAGATCTTGTATGACAAAACGGATAATAGATATTTTGAGGGTGAATGGCGAGAATGAACGTTTTAAATGGGAATTGACACACGGATATACAAAGTACCGGACCGGAAACACCTTTTGTCCAGTAGCCAACAGTTGACGTACAATAGCAAACGGAATAATTATTGTGTGGAGAGCTAAGATGGACGAAGCTAGATAAACGTGGCCGATATTGACATAGGAGAAAATTATACAAGTTTACGGTAAGTGAAATGCATCTCTTACAATAGAGAGTTCATGGAGAGAAGATTTAACATGAAATAGAATTGCATATGTATACAAATGTATGTTTATGTGTGCTTCAGTGATTGTGTGTGTATGTGCATGTATTTGTGTGTGTGTTGTGTGTCTGAGTGTATATGCGTGCATATATGAATATAATGTTACTATCTATCTATCTATCTATCTATCTGTCCATCACTCTCTCTCTCTCTCTCTCTCTCTCTCTCTCTCTCTCTCTCTCTGTATATATATATATATACACACACACACACACACGCACGCGCACGCACACACACACACACACGCACACACACACACATATATATATACATATACATATATACGACAGGTTTCTTTCAATTCCCGTCTACGAAATCCACTCACAAGGCTTGGTCAGCTCGTGGCTATGGTGCAAGTCTCTTGCCGAAGGTGCAACAGATTGGGATTGAACCGGGGATCATGTGTTTGGGAAACAAGCATCTTACCACACAAATATGCTCGTATACAAACTACGTTATTGCTACCAACTGAGGTACCACCTCTTGGTGAACTCGAAACCATTGGCAGCCGACAACCCATTGGCGGCTCCTCAACACTGGCTGCCCTACAAACATGAAAAACAAGAGAAGGGTTCCTAACCATCAATGCCTACGGAGACTGCAAGCCAACTGTAGAACTTCAAGCATCCTCTGTAACACATATTCGCTCTCCCATAAATATAGTGTGCACTTGCAAGTGCACACACAGACATGTACACACACATATTTTACGCGAACGCATACACACGTGCACAAACACACATGCACAAACACACGTGCACATAGACACATACACACACACATGTATGTACGTATATTTCTCCTCCCATTCCTTTTCCCACACCTCTCTAAACTTCACGCTTGTTTTCCCCACCAGCAACACTGTCGTAACTACACTAGCATACATCTGTCACACCTGCACACATAAATACCAAAAGCATGCATACATACATACATATATGAAAACACACCCAATCTAAAAAACACACGTGCACATATATTCTCTTCTAGACAAATACGCACATAATATACACGCATACACACGCAAACATACATCCTAAATACATTCGCACATGTCCGCATATACAGTTGGCACTAATGCACACGTGTTTAAATGTTCACACACACACACACACACACACGTACATACACACACACACACATACACACACACACATACACACACACACACACACACACATGCACACACACTGGTTTTGCTTCTGTCGGCTTTCAAATCCCTTCAAAAGCCTGTCAGACACCAAAGCGGCACCAGCTTCCTATGTATCTGGTGTCACTAAAATGTCGATCTCACATCTAGCAACACCATGTGACCTGCTTCGACCAATAGCAAACCATTTTTTAGTAGCCATTCTGGACTTCCTGTATTTCTCCATTCGGTAATCTATGCTTGTACGAGCTGGTTTTCCTTAAGAAACCTACGAAACTCTGAGTCGCATGCAACCGAATCAAACAGTTTTAAACAATAATAATATATATACAACTCCCACCGAATATGTTGAGTACCTTTTACTTTCGGTTGTCTACTCACTCTTTTATACCCCCCCACACACACACATACTTCTATGTATTATGTATATATATATATATATGCATGCCTCTCTGTCTCTCTCTCTCTCTCTCTCTCTCTCTCTCTCTCTATATATATATATATATATATATATATATATATATGTATGTGTGTGTGTGTGCGTGCGTACATGCGTACATGCGTGCGTGCGCGCACTCGTGTGTATGTGTGTGTGAATGTAAACCGATTCATAAGTACAATTTTCGTAAGATACCAGAATGCTGAAGATATCACACAAAAATTATCACATGATTGTGATGTATATATATATATCGAACAGTCACAACTGATATTCTAGCTATAAAGTCTGCATCAATCAAATCAGACCTGTTTACTGTTAAAATGCAGTAATACATGCTAACCATCACTTCATGTTGAAGATGAGATAATAAAGGTCTCGAAACATCGATTATGATTTCAGGAACTTTACTGTTCCAAGCAAACAGCAAAGGATCTCGTATACGAGAAGATGAAAAGAAAAAAAAAAACAAGCAAGGAAACGAAAACAAACACATTGATGAAAAGGTTAATAGTAGATCGGAGGCGAGATTTGGAAACAACGTATGTGTGCGTATGTGTGTGAATGTGAGAAAATATAAACGCTTATGTATATTCATATATCTATCTTTTTATATTTATCCTACATATATACCCGTGTATATATGAATGTTGGCGTATTTGTGTCTATACAATGACATACACACACTTATATAAATATTGTATATCTTATATATATATAAATCATATATTAATATATACTAAAAATACGTGTGTGTGTATGTGTGCCTGTGTGCGTTTGTGCGTGTGTATGTTTGTATCCGTGCATCACCAGTTTTTACTAGTTACTTATATACATACGCACATACCTATACACATACCTTCATACACACACACACACACACACACACACACACACACACATACACACACACACACATCTCTTCGTATTTTCATTGAGTTCTTTGTTTTGCTTTGCTTTTCCTTTTTACCAAAAAAATGATGAACAACAAACGAAAACAAAAGTAATATCAATGGTAACTTCAGTGCTTTTTACATAGATCTATAGGAAATAGCTATTAGTGCATAGAAAGAAAATATTTGCTGATGTAATATCAATCTCAATAGATATACATTCTAACGTAGTCGGTTTTTTGTTGTGTTTGTTTCTTATTTAATCTCGCAATCCACATATGAATATATCACTGGAGGTTATTTGATGGTGTTGGATTTGGTGTTTTCTCTTTTGCTGCTTTTTAATATCGAATCATACAAACAAAACAAAAAATACTAAATGACACCGAAATATTAGAGAATGGCGTGGCGTAGGAGAGAGCAACGTGGTGTGGAGTGAAAAGTAATGGCGTGGTTGAGTGGAGTTGGGTTGTGAAGCAGGTTAAATAACTTACAGAAATGTGTTATGTCCTTTCACGTTGCTACGGGTTCAAGTACCACCTGGGATGACATTTGTTTATAATATTTTAATGCTTCATAAGATATAGAACCAATGAAAATACTGGGATCGATATAATCGATAGGTTCCATATAATCAAGCATGTCCACCTCTCTCTCAAATGGTTGAACTTGGGCTGGGATTCGTTATGAATGTGTTAAAAGAAATCCATCCCCACCGCTACTAAACAGAAGCAAAAATAGGAGACTACATAACAAAATGGGTAAAGAACCAGAATAAAAAATCATATATTTAATCCATTTATGTTGTTTTGTCGTCAAAACTCTCTGGATTAGACGTCAAAAAAGTTGTGCGTGTGTGTATGGAATCGAAGACAAGAAGGCAATAGGTAAACACTGCGAATACCCAATGTATCGGAGGAGAAATTCCATAACTTTTAGCTTCCTATTTATAGTGATATCTATAGGTAGATCAATCGATCGATCGATAGATAGACAGACAGACATACGGATGGATAGATAGATAGATAGATAGATAGATAGATAGATAGATAGATAGATAGATAGATAGATAGATTCTCTTCTATACTTATATTTCAGTGAGATAGTAATATCTATCTATCTATCTATCTATCTATCTATCTATCTATCTATCTATCTATCTATCATCCTCTATGAGTGTATATGCACACACATCTACGTACATGT
>NC_068999.1:38119252-38120149 GCF_001194135.2 Octopus bimaculoides | reverse complement strand
CTATCTATCATCCTCTATGAGTGTATATGCACACACATCTACGTACATGTGTATATATATATATATATATATGTGTGTGTATATATTGCTTAGACACCTGTATGGGTGACAGAGGATTGCCTAAACACCTATATAAGAAACAGAAGATTGCCTAGATACCCGTATAAGTGACAGAAGATTGCCTAAATACCCGTATAAGAGACAGAAGGTTGTCTAAATACCCATATAGGAGACAGATTATTGCCTAGGCACCCGTATAAGTGACAAAGGATTGCCTAGACAACCGTATAAGAGACAGAGGATTGCCTAGACACCCGTATAAGAGACAGAGGATTGCTTAGACACCCGTATAAGTGACAAAGGATTGCCTAGACACCCGTATAGGAGACAGAGGATTGCTTAGACACCCGTATAAGAGACAGAGGATTGCCTAGACACCCGTATAGGAGACAGAGGATTGCCTAAATACCCGTATAGGAGACAGAGGATTGCTTAGACACCCGTATAAGTGACAAAGGATTGCCTAGACACCCGTATAGGAGACAGAGGATTGCCTAGACACCCGTATTAGTGACAAAGGATTGCCTAGACACCCGTATAAGAGACAGAGGAATGCCTAGACACCCGTATAAGTGACAAAGGATTGCCTAGACACCCGTATGAATCCTTAACGTAGATCTCACTTTCTCAAACGCAATCAAGGAGACTCAGTGTTATAAGTCGTTCAGTCATCAAATTTGAGCAACAGGTACAACTGGAAGTTACGAGCTCCTTTACAATTTTCGCTTTGCCAGTTTCACCCACAAAACACGGGTCTATGCGAGGCATTAGAATATCACAGAAACGAAATCACGAGAGAATGTAAATGTCTGTGTACGTGTGTGTGTGTGTGTGTGT
>NC_068999.1:38116958-38118603 GCF_001194135.2 Octopus bimaculoides | reverse complement strand
ATATATATATATATATATATATATATATGCAGACATATATACTGCTATGTACATACACACACACATACACAAACATGCACACAGACACACTCACACGCACACACACACACCTATACACGTGCACACAACTTATTTTCTCACTTCTTGAGTTATATGCAGCACAACTCTACAACCTCATCGCCTTGCCCCTTGCTCTCTAAAAAAATCATCAATTCAATTATGTGATGGCGTAAAGAAGATGTGTGCATCTCAACCGCTACCTTTTAGTTGCTAAAATAAATAAATACACAGAGAGATAGCAGAAATAAATTTTGACTCCATCTTGTTACGTTTAGAAAATAATCAATACAGCACTTCACATATGCACATATACATACGTACATACATGCATATATACGTGTGTGTTTGTATGTGTGTGCGTGCGTGCGTGCGTGTGTGTGTGTGTATGTGTGTGTGTGTGTGTGTGTGTGTGTAGATGTCTGCACGTATAGCTGTGTGAATTTATGCATTTAGTCAGCACAAAATATTATGCAGCTATGTTTCATTGACTCGAATCTTGTCTTGTATAACCCTCGTTCAGTAAGTGAACAGCTATTTTTCTTCTTTTTTTTTTGGAAAACGAATGGAGAAAATAAATAAATAAATAAGGAAGCAAAGAAATAGTAAAAGGGAAAAGAAAGAAGTGAATAGAGGAGAGAAAGATTGAAGCAAGCGTATTCAAAGTCCAATAACTCTAGATGAAAACCGGATGTTGTTTCAACTGATTCCTCGTGATATTATGGTGTAGAATTTTTTCTGACTTATCAATGCATTTATGAATCCATATATTAATGCATGCATGCCTGCATTATACACGCATGTGTACACACGCTCACTCACATAAGTATGTATGTATGTCCATGCCTACATAAACAGAAATGTATATATGTATATACATGCATACATATATATATGTACATATATCTATATGAGATATTTTTATGTGTTTATTTACAAAATGCTTAAAAGTTTTTAATATACACAAGTATATCTTTCATCAAAAGATACAAACAAAACATAGTGATAATAAAATTATATAAAAAGAGCAAAATGGCAGCTGAAAATAAGGCAAATAAAAGCCGAGAGTATGAAAGACAGGCAATGTTATAAATATACATACGTTTATAGGTTTATACGCGCGCGTACATACACACACGTGCGTATGTATGCATATATATATATCTACATATATATATATATATATTTATATATACACACACACACACATATATATATATATACATGGATGTTTGTAGGTATACGTTTTACAATGTATATATATGTTTGTATATATGTGTGCTTGTGATGTGTGTGTGTGTGTGATTTATAATGTATGTATATATATGTAAATATATATAAATATATATATATATACTATTATATAACATTATATAATATAAATATATGCATAACATAGATTAATACACACAGATATATTATATAATTTATCTAACGCATATAAAAGATAAAATATAAACATTACATGTTTATATGTATATGTGTGTGAGTGTGTGTGTTTGTGTTTGCGTATTTTCATACATATATAAATATATATACGTATGCATATGCAAATATATGTATATATATATACATATATATATATATA
>NC_068999.1:38115534-38116806 GCF_001194135.2 Octopus bimaculoides | reverse complement strand
ATATAGACACACACACACATATAATATAAATATATATACATATATTTATCGTCTGTACCCGAGTGTGTGAGTGTGTGATTCATCATCTTTGTGGGGCTTTGTGTAAAGCGTGAAGTACTCAATACACACCTGTGCTAAAAATTTGCAGAGATTTCAGACTCACCAGTAATGAATACGGTAGACAAACTCCAATCGCAAAAAGAAAAAAAAATAATGTATAACAATATAATTATGGTTTTCAATGGAGAATTTTATAAGTGTATTCCAGTAACAAACCTATACATATGTATATGTGTTTGTGTGTGTTTGTGTGCGCTTGTGTGTTTGTGTGTGTTTGTTTGCGTATTCGTTTGTGGATGTGTATACACATACACACAAACATACGTATCATATACGTGAGCGTATGTACTTGTATTCATGTGTCTGTACATTTTTTTTTATTTCTCTGTATACCTATCTATCTCTCTGTGTCTATATTTCTATATGTGAGTGTGTATATGTGTGTATACGTGTCTGTAAGAATACGTATGTATGTATGAATGATTGTTTAATCTTCGTTATACGTACGCATCAGCTTGAAATTCTCGTCTCAGATTGTGTTAGGGGAGAGCCGTTTGATAACATTAAATTAACCCCGTCACCTGCACACAATCTTGGATACATTGAATACGGAAATACGACGTTGTCTTATGTTGCAGAATCGGCCTCTAGTCTGACCTTTATTTCGATCTTCATTCAGATCGATAATTAATTCTTACTTCGTTACAGTGTTTCCGAAATAACAGTAAAATTACTAAAACATGCTGAAAAACAAACCCAAATATAAACGCGTTTATAAGCAATCTCTCGATAAAGTATAAAAATCAAACTGAGATACAAACATAGATCAGTAAAAAGATATTGACGCGATCGGTAAGGGCTTGCATACAACCATGCTAGAAGTTCGAATATTATAGGTGCAAGATAAATGGAATAGAAATTACGAAAAAACAATATATATATATATATATATATATATAGGTATTATAAAATAATTTAAAAATGACATTACATAATTTTAGGAGTTCGTACATTCTGTCGTTAGTAAATCTGCGCACGTCAGCTTAGAAAAGAAATAAATTGATTAATATTTGACTATGCTAATATGAACATAATGACGTTGATGGTCAGGTGAAAAGGATCACATATTTTAAAATACTAATAGAAGGTCGGTCTGATGAAGGCTGATCTGAAACAAAACAACAACGACTAAGTTTTTGTTTATTCATGGGG
>NC_068999.1:38113330-38115243 GCF_001194135.2 Octopus bimaculoides | reverse complement strand
CAGATCGATAATTAATTCTTACTTCGTTACAGTGTTTCCGAAATAACAGTAAAATTACTAAAACATGCTGAAAAACAAACCCAAATATAAACGCGTTTATAAGCAATCTCTCGATAAAGTATAAAAATCAAACTGAGATACAAACATAGATCAGTAAAAAGATATTGACGCGATCGGTAAGGGCTTGCATACAACCATGCTAGAAGTTCGAATATTATAGGTGCAAGATAAATGGAATAGAAATTACGAAAAAACAATATATATATATATATATATATATATAGGCGTCCTATTGACAGCAAAAAGTTTTCTTTACATAAGTTGACAATCGTTTGATCTTGAAACCGGTACTTATTTCATTTAATTTGTAATGATGTAATGATGTAATATGATGTAATATGATGTAATGATGTGCATTAACCGATCACATGCTATTGATTTAAGATTAAGTGTAATTGTTTTGTGTTAATTGTGATTTATATAGACTCAGAAATATTTTTATATATTGTATGGAAACATATTCTTAAAGAAATAACATGTTCTGTAAAAGATAACATGCACCAATGAAACTATCTCTCGAAAACTTTACACCCATATTGTATCATTTGATATATGAAGTCTTTGTACTACACTTTTACAAGAATATCCATTTGTAAGAATAGAACTGAGGGTTGCCAATTTTACTAATGAAATTCCCGAATGTATAAAAATGGTATAAAATTCATGAGTGAAGGGGGAATCATATTACTAAATAATTATTCCCAGATAAGTATCTTGAAATGCGATTAGAATAAAAATTGCCTTAACTTACGATAAAATAGTCAAGCACTTTAGGGGTGGAATTATAAAATATTCCGCTGTACAGATCGACATCAACATCCATAGCGATATATTTGACAATGACAAATAGAACTCTAATGATTGCTTTAATTTGTAGATAAACAGACGCAATCAACTCAATAAATTCTAAACTTTACTGAATATTAATTAACAATATTGACTTCACAATGAAATATAACAAAAAAAACCTGCTACATTTAATCATTAAAAACGATAGAAGCATTGCAATCAACAACCACATAAGCGACCACATATCAAAAGATACATCCACCAACATCTGTAAGACAGTCAACATTGAAATTGATGAATACAAAGTCACACATCTAAACTAACCATTCAAAATTCTACATTTACTGAAGACTATATAAAATATCAATACATATATTAAATATTAATATAATCTATTTAAATCATGTTTAAAAATATTAAAATATTGATAAATTAATAAAAGTATGAAATCACGTTAAAAAAATCTAAGTCATGTAAACAAAACTCGGTAAATTAATTTGAGAGGAATCCTAATTAGATATATAGAAAGATAGAAATATTGCAATTATTAATTAGGAAAATAACTCAATCAGTTTAGAATGGCAACTTGACCTTTCTTATGAAGCAATACTATGTATGTATGAAAGTTTTACATGCATATATGCATGTATGTGTATGTACGTATGTATGTATGTATGTATGAATTAATGGAAGCACACACGTACGGGTATGTGTGTACGCAAATATGAATTTATGAATGTACACATATATCTATACGTAAATACGTAGTATGTATTTAAGTCGGATGTGAGTGCATATATACATATATATGTATATAAATACACACACAAATATATATAGATAGATCGATATATATATAATATATAATATACATGTATATATATATACATACATATATATATATATATTTATGTACTATATACGTACATACATATATATATATGATATATAATATATATGTATATATATATACACACATATATATATATATATTTATGTACTTATATACATACATACATATATATATATATATATATATATATATATATATATATATATATATA
>NC_068999.1:38112445-38113203 GCF_001194135.2 Octopus bimaculoides | reverse complement strand
AATGTATATATATTTAGATTCATACATATATACTTATATAGAAAATAATCATTATCATCATCATCATCATTATCATCATCATCATCATTATTATTATTATTATTATTATTATTATTATTATTATTATTATTATTATTATTGTTATTACTTCTTTGACAATGAGAAAACATTAAACTTTACCATAATATCACTTGAGGATGCAAAAAACCTTCAAGGTACTTCATTCATTTCTATGTTTTTTTCCTTTTTGCTTCTTCAGCTCCACACCCAATGGAAAAATCCTCTTGCCAAGGGTTTTGTTTTAGAGCAAGGCATAATATGTTTTCTTTATAGCCATAATTAATTCTCTCCTATGCTGTATGGTGTGTTATATAATTATTGATTTCTCTATAAACATGTTATTTTCAGGTGTAAAAACGCTAATTGCATAATGAAATTATGTTTAATATCGTGAAATCACATGATGTACACACTTTTGAATGAAGAGCCTTGAGGGGAATCATAATAATAATAATAATAATAATAATAATAATAATGATAATAATAATAATGATAATAATAATAATCATTAATTTTGTCTTTATCGATTGTAAAATACGATTATATATTTTCTATTTTCTCACATAATCTATTTCTATCATTGAAATATTTCTGTTTTCTCTGTTGAAATTCTTATCTTGTTGATTCACTAAAATATTTTTCTTTTTCTCTGGACGTGGGAAAGGAAAGTTTCCTCTGTGGTAGACTGTAAGAGAGAG
>NC_068999.1:38108227-38112253 GCF_001194135.2 Octopus bimaculoides | reverse complement strand
GTGTGTGTGTGTGTGTGTGTGTGTGTGTGTGTGTGTGTGTGTGTGTGTGTGTGTGTGAGTGTGTGAGTGAGACAATCACACAGATAGAGAAAGAGAGGATGCAAAACATGCGGGTGTGTGTGTGAGAAAGACAGAGAAATAGAGAGTGAGATGTGACACAAACGGGACGCAAGAGAAAAGTATAAAATGAGTGCAAAATTGTGTATATTGTGTATAGGCAGAGAGAGAAAGTGAGAGAGAATGAGAGAGAGGGAGAAAGAGCTACAAATGATTTGCTAATTTGAACTAAAGGATAATTATATTTCAAGTATATTTAAATTCTGAAACGAAATAATCACTTATCTGACGACAGCTCGTTTAACATGCAACTATTTTTTTTTTTTTAGATTAAATGATTAATTTTTTTCAAAAGTAATAATGAAGACGTTTGACTCAGAACCGATAAAATTATCTTTCATTGAGTGAAGCCTTATTTTCTAAACAAACGGCTTTGACTACGTGAATCAAGATTGTGAAAATGGTAGACAACGGAAAGGAATGATTCCAGGATATATTTAAATATTTCCTATTTTGTACCGTGAAACAGTCATGTTATACATTTTTAAATTCTAAAAAACAATTTAAAAATTTTAAAAAACAAAAAAAGGGTTACATAGCGATTCACTTGTCGTTTCTTTATAGTACTGTCTATTATGAAGTGCCGAAATAATTCATCACAAAATTGCAACTTAGTGATTGAGATAATTCCGGAATTAAATAGACATGAATGTTAAGGAATAAATGAAAGCAGAATCTAACTGAATATAATGTTTTGTTCTTTTTTTTTTTTTACTAATTTCATTTGTTTGACTGCCGCCATGCTGGGGCGGCGCCTTTAAGAGTTTTGATTGAACGAATCAGCATCAGTACTTATTTTATCAAGCCTATTCCTTATTCTATTGGTTACTTTTGCCGAACCACTAGGTTAAAGGGACGAAAACAAACGAACAGCGGATACGAAGTGGTGGTGGGGGGACAAATGCAAAAGCACACACACACATATAAACGACGGGCTTCTCTCAGCTTTTCGTCTACCAAATCAACCCAGGGCCATGGTAGAAGACACTTGCCCAAGGTGCCAAGCCGTGGGACTGAACCCGGGATCGTGTAGTCATGAATAAAGTGATTCCTCCAGGATGTAATTACTGTAAAACTTTAGAGGAAAAATTATTGTCATATTTACCAAGTCACATTTATCTCGACATGTGATCAACAATATGGCCAATGGGTCTGCTAGAAATAACAATAAAATCTCTCCCAAATCTCTTTCTGTCATCTTAAATATAGGATAGATTGGATACTTAATTGCGGCTTACACTTTACTTGAAAATACAATGTGTCTGTAATGAGTTTGGTCAAAGTTTGCTCTTCCAGAGGCCAAACAACACCAAAAACGGAAACGACGATAGACACAGCAGTAAAACGACGCAAAAACATCAACAATTTAAAAAAATTGCAATATTCTGAGGGAGAAGAAGTGGGAATAATGGTTAGGGAGGGTCCAGTAAAAGAGCCACAAAATATAAGGGACTAGAACAAAGGACATTGTAGCAGTCGTACGGGGTGCAACAACCCCGCCCCACGTCCAGCCTCACATCCCGATTTAGAATGCTTGATAACCATTCCTGCAGCAAAGGTACAAATGTGGTCCAATTCATACCATGATAGTAAGTGAAAAAGAAAACAAAACAGTAAAACAGTACTTACATAAAAGCACCATTCCAGTCTGCTCAACTTTACGAGCGACACACGAATATCTGTGTAAAACATAGGAAGTTTTTTGGTCACACTGTATAGAAAATCTAGAAATGTTATGCTTGAAGGCTAGAGGTTGGGGTGCGCTATGGCGTGATTTTATGCTAATTTATTGTCGGTTGATCTTATGCAAATAAGCTGATATCGATGTTAACAAATTCAGGAATTTTATTGTTCAGTGTCTGTTTATGGTCCCTCTCTAAGCTATGATAACATTAATGAGATCAGAAAGTTTAATCATTATTTCTCGACATTTTAGAAGTAACAGCTAAATGTTTCTCGATTCACCACTTTCGTTTTCACAAAAATAAGCAGAAAAGGAATATATTGGGTTTCATCCTAAATATATCATTTCTTCACTCAAAAACTCTTCCTGGATCAGGCTTTACACGATCCGTGAATCTTCTCGAAATCACAATTAAATTTTCCTAAAATATTAGCGCATCGATCCATTTTAGGATAAGAAAGGTAAAGAAAGAATATAATCTCAATAAAAGTATGGTGGTCCCGGCTGGAATGCCTGTGACAAATATAACTTCTCAATCGAGGTTGATTTGAAACTAAACATATCTAGTGTCAAAACATTTAGTCACTTTAAAAGTCTTTCTTTTTTAATAATTCGATTGATGGATTTTGAAGTAGACAAAGGAGATATTCTCAAAACCGAAAAGGACAAAGATATCTGGTCTAATGAATTTAGTTGGATGCTCTACTATATCTTTATGACAATAATTAAATATTTGATTACTCAAGCAGACTGCCGACTGTTAAAAGTGGAGAAGAGAAATTTTTCACATTTAACGCTACAAAAATTCGATTTGCGTGCTGGTGATTATTGTGTTGATTCGATTTCCGAATGAATGCCATACGTGTAAGATTATTAACGAGTAAATTTGGAGCAGGGGTCATTATGAAAATTCATCGTTGTTGATATCGAATTGTTAAGAATACGTCTTTTGTGATCGAGTGTATGTATGATCAAAGGCGTTCTAGACGCGACCATTCCATAGTTTTGTATAGAAACGACTAGTGTGCGTTTAATAGAGATATGGCGTGCGTTTCCAGTTGTCCTTATATCGTTCGTTTAAAAGTGTCTAGAAATCCGTCTTTTTATCCCTATAGAAAACTGCAAGCTGTGAATTGTAGAAAATTTGACTGCTATTTCTAGTCATTGAGAGACTGATTGAGGATTGAATGGAACTATGGTGTTCCGAGTGATATACAGTTAAGGGCACCAAGAAACTAATAAAATTATATTTTTCCAATTATACAAAATATAAAGTGAAATTTACTGTTTTCTCTCTTGGATAAAGAAATACTAACTTTTATTTATTGGTCAAAATATATAAAGGGCGTTTTTAAAGTACATTTTAAACTTTAAACTCTAGTTAAACTGTACCATAACGTTTATACTTACCTTAAAATGACCCATAGTACAATCACTACATATAAATGGAGCGGGCTCTATTTCTTTTTGTGTGTTTATTAATTCTATATTATCTCGCGAAGGAAAGACGAGCAGATTCCCTAACCTTTTCTTTTTCGGTGTACCGAGATCCTGAGAATGGTAGAAAGAAGGGAGCAAGATATTCTCATAAATCCAAAGGCCAGGCTCGAATACTTGAAACGCAGCAAGAGCCAAGTGTTGATAATAAATAGGGACTATAAATGAAGACAATCACCCAAAACTAACACTCTATGAATATAAAAGTAGTCAGAGTCACATATTCTACTCGTTGATGAAATCCGAACACGCGAAAAAAATTGCACCCCACCATCACTCCTCAGTTGATTAGATCAGATTCCTCAGTGTAACAATTAACTTCTTTAGAATTTCAATTTGAAATTGCATTTTTAACACATTATTTAGAACGTTTTTATCTTGCATATTTACACTCTCTTATCAAATAATCTATCCAATACATTAACGAGCGATACAAAAAGTACTCCCCACCGTCACACACCACCGATGAAGAAAAAAAAAGAATTCGTATTCAAATAAATTTATTTGTTTCTTGTGCGTTATATTATTTATATATTTTGTTTTAAGCGAAAATCGAAGGAATTGCAAAAAAGAGAAATAGACAAGAAAATAACGAAAACAAAAAAAGCGATCATAACCATAACCTAAACCGTAATAAACAGCTCAGTCAACTTTACAATCAACACCGCCACCTCTGCGCCACCATGACAGACCACCACTGCCACCACCACTGCCACCACCACCACCAC
>NC_068999.1:38105338-38106873 GCF_001194135.2 Octopus bimaculoides | reverse complement strand
ACCACCACCACCACCACTGCCACCACCACCACCACTGCCACCACCACCACCACCACCACCACTACACAATGACAATAACAGTGTTGCCAGAAGCAACAGGTTTACCAACAACAGTACTATCATACTCAACACTACATCTACAACACAATCACTAACCCCAGCACTACTACCTACACAACTACTACTGACACAACCACTACCCAGACTAAAAAAAAACACTATCACTACCACCACTGACCAACAACCGTACTACTAATGCCACAACGCTACCACCGACACCTCAACTACCATTGTCACTAACACTACAACTACAACTACTACTTCTACCACTACTTCTATCAGCACCACGAACACCATCCTCATCATCATCATCAACCTCCTCCCCCTCCTCCTCCTCCTCCTCCTCCTCATTATCATCATCATCATCATTACCAGCCGATCGAAATTAAAAGGAAATAATGAATTTCAAAAATGAATTTTTTCAGAATTTAGTTTAAAAAAGGGATAAAGAAACAAAACGAGATTATTGAAAATGTCAAATTTTTCCCTTTGGAATGTAATGACATTTCAGTTTGGTAGCTGGATAATAAGCTGGATTGGTAGCTTGGAATTGGAAGTAAAACGGAACTAAATGACAAAGACACTTTGCAAAATGCATTGCAATAATTTGCATATATTTTGGTGGGTTTTATATTTTTATTTTGTGTTCTCATTCTTTTATTTAGCAATTATTGTTTTGATATTAAATTCTTGCACGTCTTAAAGGATTCCTAGTGCTACTGAATAAATTAATTCTTCATTCATTTACAATACGACCCAGATTATATTGGAACATCTTCTTAAAACAACACTTCCCTCCTACGCTCCACTCATTCTCGCACGATTAATAGTTAAGTTTCATTGATTGACTGATGACCTTTCGTTAGACCTACAAAATGCTTTAATTGAGTTTAGTGATTTTATTTAATTTCAGGTTTCCCAGAATGGCTTATAAGTATGTTCTGCCATGATGTTTATATATGTTTTATTGTTTTTCATTTTGATACGCAAACTTAAAAACATGAACGGCTTAGTTGAACTTATGACACCTAGAGCAAAACAAATAATAGAATGAAAGATAAATGAGAAATAATGAAGATGTGTAGACATATCGATCTCTGGTGAGAAGGGGAGGGGTGGTGATACATTATATAGAGTGTGTAAGGCTGGTATATCGATCTCAATGGAGCAACTGATTATGACCGCAACGCAAAGAAAGAGATGATATTTTGAAAAATGATTTAGATACAATGATTCTGAGAATTTAGGCTGACTTGTTTGCAAATTTTTTTAATCACAGAGTTTAAAAATTTGCCATTTAGAAAGAAATAGGTTCCGACCGACCAATTACCTAAGTAGAACATATGCTTTTTATACATTTTGTCTCCCAAATATATTCTTCGACGCATTTTCTAAAGAAACACTCCAAAGATTTAGATACTACAAACAACACGCTCTTTCTCTCTCTCTCTCTCTCTCTCTCTCTCTCTCTCTCT
>NC_068999.1:38100685-38104354 GCF_001194135.2 Octopus bimaculoides | reverse complement strand
ATATATATATATATATACATATATATGAATGAATGTGTGTATAGGTATGTATATTCATCTGTCTATATCTATACATATATACACATGCACACATATATGTACACGTCTCTGTTAACTATTTTAGAGTTTCTAGTCATTAGATTGCTATAAATATTTTAATTTACCTTCTAATATAAATACCACAAATTTTTGTTTGTTTAATTTCGTTCACATGATGAAATGTTGAAGTAAATGTTATTGGAACTCATTTTATCTAATTCTACTTCCAATGCTTTTGTAGAGTTTACATTTCAATTTTGCAATATCATTTGGAATATTTTGAGCATTTTTGAAAAAAAATACTTTGGTTATTGAATATGTTACTAATGCTACTGATAACATATTAGCGGTTTAGTTTTTGCGTGTTTGTGTGTGTGTGTGTGTGTGGATGTGTGTCTTTGTGTACATATATATGTATGTTTGTAAATACGCATGTATGTATATACGCATTTAGGTATATGTATGTAAGAATATATGTACTTATATATATATATATATATATATATAATTTTTCCATTATGTATATATATGTATGTACGCATAATGTATGCATAATATATTTGAAAAATGAAAATGAATAGGTATCCATGCAAATTTATTTGAAATGTGTATAATTATCGGATATTTTCATACAAGAAAGTCATTGTTAATATATGCATTTATGCAACTATTTACATAAGTGTGCAGATACTGTGAAGATCACTATAGTATCAAATCCAAAGATAACTGTTTAGTTCAAAAATATTATCAATCTATCGATCTACCTATCTGCCTACCTATATATGTATCAATATGTATGTGTGTATATGTGTGTGTGTGTGTGTATTTTTTACACACACACTCACACACACATATATATATATTAATCGAAGTATAGTGCCGATCTTACCGATCGGTTTCGCACTAGGGCTTCATCGGAATGTTAGGCAACAGTTCAATTATGTAACCCTGCACTCTTCAGAGATGGCAGTTAAGAATGCCGGATCTGGGGGATTGGTAATTATGGCCGCGATAGGGAACGGCTCTCCGCCCCTCCCAGAGCAAGGAGGTTAATCCGAACATATATAAACGCACTCACAAACACAATCGCTCTAACACGACGGACACCTACACAAGAGACCCCTTATCACCATCACCAATATAAACCCCTGTACATATTCCATACATACCTAAATGCCCCAAAGAATTTAACCAACTGTTTTAACCAAAATATAAAAGGATTAACAAAAACACATTAAGCGAACACAGATGTGATCTGATGAGTCAGCTTTCTTTCTTTGCGTTAATCTGTGACTATACATTTCCGTTGTATAACACTGAGCATACATTTCAAATGTGTACGTTCAATTTCTGCCTACTTTAATTCATGCTATATGAAGAAGGTTACGTCACGGCTGAATTCGTATGTAACTCGTGGAAAATAAATATTTTCCTCTACTCACAACTTCTTACTTTTAGCTTTTATGTATGCATTCACGAATAAACATATGATATTATTAACAGCAGTGTGTATGCGTTTGCTAAAGCACCTATATGTTTTGCCCCAAATTACACGACAATATCGATCTGGACAAAAGTGAAAATCGTATAAAAATTAGAAAGCTCTATCGCTTTTTAATATTTTTCCTTAGGTACTTGTGCCGAATGTTTGGTATAAATTCTACGTTTAATCGTACGAGTTGTTTAGCTTGTAACAAGATAAAAACAAAACTAAAGATATAAACATAAATATAAACATAAGAAATTCTTTCAGACTGATTATCAAACACAGTATAACTAAAACTAGTCTCGTAGGAACATTACTAACAGAAGCAAATCAAACCATTCTTCATTTGATATAACGAGAATATTTGTTAAACGATATTGATTAACTGATTCTTAAACTACAGTTTGTTCGCTGAGTGTAATTCTATATGTTCAATGTAAAAGTAGTCTTTCGATAGATAGAATGGAATGAGAAAGAGAATAAGTTTCTGGTTTGTGAAGCCATTTTTTAACGTTTCATCAATTTTCGAGATTTTTGTTTATATATATTTATTACATTTTTGCCGTATACTTATTTTTTCTCTGTTTGTATACGTTCTGCTTAATACAAACGTTAATAGTTATTTGTGTAACAGAAATAACTTAAAAGCGTTTTCTCCAAAATCACTACGTGTCTATGTATATATGTATATATACATATGTATATATGTATATATGCATATGTATATATGTATATATACATATACACGCACATGTATATATGCATTTATGTGTTTATCTTTCATTACATCTATTTATTTAAATGTGTATATATGCATATACATGTATATATATATGTGTGTGGGTGTGTGTGTCAAATCTTATAAAAATTGCATATATAAATAAATCTTACCTATACACATACATTCATTTCATACATACAACATTATTCTGTTTTGTGTTCAGATACCAAACAGTAGTTTAAGTATTTCATATTATGTTGTATTATATTAATGAAAGCGTGTAATTATCATGGTTTTGTAAAGACTATTTGAAATCATTTTTTTTTCGATCGCCACCATTGATGAAGCATAGCGCTCTTACCTTGGAAAACATTGATTTTGTTTTTCTCTCCTCGACATAACTAAATGTCACTAAAGCACCGGAACTGAGTTCATCTTTTGTCCTCTCCGTAGTTTGACAGACGTTTTGGTTTTATTTAGTTTTATTTCTTCTAGTTGTTCGCACTGAGAGTTTAATACCTCTCCCCAACAATACTAAATAAACAATCATAAGTCAATCAATGAGTTTAATCGGTTTGGTTAACCTCGACACCAAGGTTTCTGACTTCTGCCTATTTTCGAGGCGATTGAAGGTTATGGATTCGCAAATTAGTTGAAACATAGCAAATATCTATTGCCCTATTTATGTATCCGCTTTATGTTCAGAATTTAAATCCCGCAGAAGACAACTTGCTCCCTTATTCTTTATGGACGCACTGGATCATAAAATCCCAGAGGATCTTTGCTTTTCTATTTTTGACAATGCCTTCAGTTTTGTGGTCATACCAATTTTTTGCTCAGTCAAGACAATACTTGATTATCATCATCATCATCATCATCATCATCATCATCATCATTATCATTCATTTATAAATTAAATCAATTTACTTATAAATGTATAATCATTTAACATAACGAAGATAGTTTACTTAAGATTTATGATAAATATTTAACTACGAATATAATGACACATCCCACAGTCAATACAAATATCTTCATTTGAACTTAATGTGAAATATTATGAATTAATCTACTAAAAAAATATTTTTCATATGAGCACATACAATTTAAACATTTTAAATAACAAACCTTTAGTTTCAGCACAAGAAAATTACAAAGGATTCAGTATAAAAACAAAACCTTATTTTTCCTCAAACAATAAATTTCAGTTAGAATCAGGAACTTGTGTATCGTTTATCATAATAAATAAATAAATAAATAAATAAATAAATAAATAATCTGGCCTCAATGTAGTTTCGTTAAGTAATGTTATCAAATTATACATTTAGGTATATTTATTGATATATGCCTTTATTTTATTTCTCCATTATGAAATAAACATGTGTACAAAAATAAATGCATATACATATATATATATATATAT
>NC_068999.1:38098195-38100405 GCF_001194135.2 Octopus bimaculoides | reverse complement strand
TATATATATATATATATATATATATATATATATATATATATATATATATATATATATATATATATGTACATGCAAACATATACCAATATACATACATGCATATGCTTGTATACATATATACTCATACATAGAGCTTATATACATATTGCAATTTTCTAATTTTGCTACTTCTGAAAGATTTTTTTTTATTTATAGTTTACTGTCTCTTTAACTGAGAAACAATATAGATTATCGTAGATCTTTGTTTTTTGCTTCTTTTAATTTACGGAGTTGCCCCCTCCCCCCGATAATCTACGTAAATAAGGACCATTATTTGTAAGTTACTATAAACAATCTTTGTCAGTAACAATAGAGAAATGAGAGGGGTTATAATATATCATTGCATATAATTTATATATTTTCTTTGAGTAATAATAAATATGTGGATATTATCAATATATTAATAAATAGTTATTTGATATACTAGAAATACCTTCTTTCGAACATATTTATAGAATAAATACGGATTTACAGGATTATGATATTTTATTTATATATTTATATATTATTACATTTAAATTATTATTATTGGAAATGTATAAAAACATATTTTGACTGTTATAAATTTTCTTTTATCCATTTGAATGCTGTTGTTCTTTTGTTGTACTTATGTATTTGAATAGTTAACGCTCACGCTCCTAAACACAGGTATTTTGAATCAGTATTTTGCAATCTGGCAATCCATTTACATGGAATTTCGTCTGTCTTTTCGAACCAAGGCCCTGAAGAGGCTTGTATACATAGATATGAATTGTTTATAAATCAAATATTGTATATAAGTCGAAACAAATCGCTGACTTTGTTTTGCTTTTTAAATTGGTTATATTATCTTACATTATATTATCTTATATTATAATGTAATAAATTCTTAGATTGTCAATTGTATTTCTCTATTTAATTTATTATAATATATTCTTTTATTCTTTTACTTGCTTCAGATATTTGACCGAAGCCATGCTGGAGCACCGCCTTTAGTCGAGCAAATCGACCGCAGGACTTATTCTATCGATGTATTTTGCCGAACCACTAATTTACGGGGACGTAAACACACCAGCATCGGTTGTCAAACGATGTTGGGGAGACAAACACAGACACAAACAGATACACACACACACACACACACACACACACACACACACACACACGCTCACACACACATATATATACGACGGGCTTCCTTCAGTTTCCGTCTACCAAATCCACTCACAAGGCTTTGGTCGGCTCGAGATTATAGAAGCAGACACTTGCCCAATGTGCCACGCAGTGGGACTGAACCCGCAGTGGGACAGTGGTTCGTAAACAAGCTACGTACCACACACCCACTGCTGTGCCTATGCACACACACATACAGACATAAAAATATTTATGTATGTATGCATGCGTGTATGTCAGTATGTGTGTGGTCGTATGTATGTGTTTGTATGTATGTATATATGTATGTATGTATGTATGTATGTATGTATGTGCGTGTGTAGCTATATTACATGATCAAGTTATTAAAATGCGGCCATCATGAGACATAGGCGAAAGGATTTTGTCGACGAAATCAATCGAATTTCAGTCTGGTTCCGTCTGTCAGTTTTTGCCGAAACAGAACAGCAACTTCGACATTTGTTGAATTTGAACTTGGCTCATATATCCCGCAACTCAATACTGAAATGCATTTGGTCTGGCAACGACGACATTGTCATTATACTTATACGTCTTAATGGTATTAAAAAGCGAAAGATGAAAAAAGTCGTCTCCCCAAACCATAAAGTAATAAAAAGTCTTATAAAATGAACTTCTATGCATACTAACATATATTTCTATGTATGTGTGCGCATATTTTACCATTATAAATGTATAAATATACTTACATACATACATATATATATATATATATATATATATATATATATATTCGTATACACATACATACATGCATATATGTATGCGTGTGTGCGTAAATATATATAAATATATCGATATATACACACATAAGCACATGCATACATATCTATGTAATCCTATGTATATACGCTAAAAAAGCCATAATTTCGATTGGTATCTTGAAGAATGTTACAAAGAGGAAATGATAATATATGTGTGAGTGTGTATATATATTTATATATACGTATATGTGTGTGTATATATCTTTCATGCTATCTATCAATATATATATATACATA
>NC_068999.1:38093114-38097216 GCF_001194135.2 Octopus bimaculoides | reverse complement strand
TATGTATATAAATGTATGAATATACCCCGCGTTTGAGTTTGTGTACGACTGCCCCTTCTTGCTTTTACTAATGTTTATAAAATATATGCATAAATAATTTTATATGATATTACATAAATGTAAATATATTAAATAAATGTGTACGTAGGTGTAAGTGCGCATATATCTATTTGTATGAATGTATATACATGCATACATGCATGCATACATACATACATACATACATACATACATACATACATATATACATACACATTTTTATATATATATATATTATTGTATAGAAATTTCGCTTTTCAAACCCAAGATGGAACGGATAGTGATAAAACATTAAATTGACGTTTGGTATATAGAGACATAAACATCAATTGTGTTTATCGCACTGTTTGTGCGTATACATGTGAGTCTGAGTATGTATATTTGTGTGTGTGTAGGTGCGTGTGCGTGTGTGTGTGTGTGCGTGTGCCTCTATGCGTATGTGCCAGTGTGCTACTGTTTTTTTCTTTACTAAGAGCAAAACATACGTTAGGTTGCGTATTTTCAGCATTTCCTTGCCTACGTAGGTATCTCCATATGTATGTATATACGTACGTATATATGTATGTATGTATATATCTATGTATGTATGTATATACGTTTGTGTGCTTGTGTCCACCCTTTAATCACACTGTCAATATTCTCACTACTTTCGTGTCAGTCTTTTCTTATACATACATATATGTATATATACATCTTTATATTTATATATATATATATATATATATATATATATATATATATGTGTGTGTGTGTGTGTGTGTGTGTGTGTGTGTGTGTGTGTATCTATCTGTCTATCTATCTAAGTATCTATACCTATTTAACTAGCTATTTATCTATCTACAATCACACACACACATATACATAGATAATATATATCTGTATAATATATACGTAAGTATATACATACACACAGCCACATATATAAATGTATATATATATATATATATATATATATATATATATACACATACACACGTATGTTTATGGGTGTAGGAGAGAGAGCGCGAAAGAGAGAGAGAATCTCGTTTGCTTGTATTTATCTCAATAAATCTTTCTGCATTCAATTGTAAATCTACTCAATATGTGTGTATGCGTGTATGTTTGCTTCTGTGCGTGTGTATATGCTTGTTTCCCTGTATCTCTGTGAACGTGCACGCGCGTGTGTGCGTGTGTTTGTACAAACTGTAGTTTGTTATGTTTAATGATGGATGATTATAAAGGTAGATGTATATATTGCGTGCGTTTATGCTGAATATACACACCTTTGAATGTTTAATGATATATTTATATATTCAAACATCTGTCTATGTTTCTCGTCATCTTCCAGTTGCCTCTTTCCTCTCTCTCTCTCTTTTTCTCTCTTTCTGCAGTTCTGTTCATTACGCATGCGCGCGCACTCGACAAACACACGCAGACACACAAACACACTCAGACACATATGCACATATATATCTACGTACGCATCTTTCTCTCTCTCTCTCTCTCTCTCTTTATATATATATATATATATATATATATATATATATATATATATATATATATATATATATATATATATATATACATAAATATATATATATATATGCGTACATTATATGCACACAAACGCGAATACAAACACACACACACACACACACACATATATATATATACACCCATGTAAACACTCGTGCCTGATCTTATGTAATTATATTACCAGTTCTAAATATTAATGTCTTCATGTCTAATGTACAAATGCATAGCAATATTGCTTCTGTACTTATTTTATTTTAAAGTCGGTGAACATTGCATTATATTAAATGAGGTCGAGTTTGCCTTTTAATCCACGCAGGGTCGGTAATGTAATTACAAGATGAGGACCGTAGCCAGCGTTATCGACAATAGACATTCCTCAGTTTTGCGATCTTCTAAGCATCAATATCTAACGTGGATTAATTGCAATAGAAATACACCCTTTATAATTTGTGTCAACATTCCGTTGGTATCTAATAGTATAATTCCCTTTATATGAATAGGATACAAGAGATCTAAGCACTGTTTGTACAATATGAGGCAGTGAAAGCTAAGCGTAGCATAGCTTCAGTTTCGAGTTCAGAGACTTATTCGCTTAATTATACAGCGCCATTTTCTCTGTGCCTAGAATCAAACCAAGTAGACATCTAAGAAAGCTATTTAGTATCACTGGTTTGTTTTACATCAGATAACACCCACCTCAACACCATTTACCTTTCTTTATGCTCACCCTGAAACCTTTACGATGAAAGTTCGATATGTTGTGGGGTATGTCAAATGACAAAACGATATTTGCATAAATGGAATACGTCATATTGTGCCTCGATGTCCCTCGATGTGCCACCTTTTCCTGTTTTCTGAATCTTGGCCTTTAATGATTTACAGTGGAATATTGATTGGCTACGAGTTGTTGTGCTTATGGAAGGAGAACTGCAGAAATTGGTCTGTGCGTATTGGGCGGATATCATTTCCAAGCTGTCCGACATGAGGCACTGTACCAGTTAAAAACAATTGCACAAAATTAAAGAAACACGAGGTAGCCATATTGGGAAGGTACTAACCCCGTCAAGTCGGTGAGATTTCAACTCGGTACCTGAGGGGAAGAATCAAAGATGGCCATTGTCTTTTGCTGGATAAAGTTCTCGGGATTTGGTTTGGAGCTGTTCTTTATATATGTATTATATAATATAAATATATAATATATAAATATATCATATAAATATTCATATCAGTGTGTCTTTATGTTTTTACCATGTTTGTTCCCCTGCCCCACCGCTTGACAACGAATGTTGGTCTCTTTACAACTCCGTGACATAGTGGTGCGACAAGAAAGAGTTCGATCGAATTAGTACCAGGCAATTCTGTCTTAATAATTACTGGCTCGATTTGATGGACAAAATCCTTCAAGGTGGTGCTCCAGCATGACCGTAATCCAGTGAGTGGAACGAGTAAACGGTGAAAAAGTTTCCAACATACAAATACATGCATACATGCGTACACACACATATACACACATACATACATAGACACACATACACACTGATAAACATATGTACATATATACATGTATATATACACACACACATCCATGTATACATACGTACGCACACACACATATAGATACAAACCTACATATATTTATATATATATATACGCAACATAGACAATGTTAAGCGGTTGTTTACTCTGTGATAATACAATGTGTAGTGGAAAAAAAGCAGGATTGAATTCTATTCTTTGGAGATGCTTAACATTAGTCAAAGATTTCAAAACACTGAAGAAATATTGGCATTCTATCAGCTTTAAAAGATATTTTGAAACACTTATGTCTCTGGATGTTTGCCTAAATATTAACATGGTTCATTGAATATTATTTCGGCTTTGAATAATAGCTCCCTATCTCTTTATTTGTATTGTTAACGTTTTATGTTCGTTATATTATCTTTAGTTCTATTATTATTGTTGTTATTCAGGCGGTGAGCGGACAGAATCGTTAGAACGCCGGATGAAATGCTTAGCGGCATTTCGTGCCTCTTTACGTTCTGTGTTCAAAATCCGGCGAAGTTAGTTTGCCTTTTCATCTTTAATGACTATGTCTGGTCGATTAGCCTGCATCGTTCTGTCGGTGTTGATTGGAAAATCCCAGAGGCTAGTGACATTATAATCTTCAATTACTGGGTCAAAATATTTTGCGTTAGTTCTGAGTTCTCATTGGTGGCTGATGATTGCCACACGCTGATGACGAGTAACCATCCAGAAACCCGGGTCCGTGTGTATAACGTAAGTCTAGAGATGGGAATGATGATTTCCCTTCGCAAATGCTAATCAGAGACCGATAGTGTGTCGTTAGTCAGTTGGAGGAGATGTCTTCCTGGGGATGTCTTCCTACTGTTTACGTCTCGCTCAGAGATTTGTTATTGCTTATATATATATATATATATATATATATATATATTGACAATGCTCAATGTAAGGAATACTCCGAAGAAGCAATAGCATTACCTTTAATTCTATAATTACACACACACACACACACACACACACACACACA
>NC_068999.1:38090852-38093076 GCF_001194135.2 Octopus bimaculoides | reverse complement strand
TATATATATATGTATGTATGTATGTATATATAAATACAAAAGTTGAGATGTATATATATATAATCACAAATACACACGCACACATACACACAAACACACACAACATATACGTCTGTATATGTATATATACGTCTGTATATGTATATATACGTCTGCACTTATACAATATCAATATCAATATATATATACGTTATACCAGTAGATATTTAAATGTATGCGTGTGTGCGTGCGTCCGTGCGTGCGCGCTTGTGTGCACTTGAGTGTGTGTATGAAATTAATACCAAATTATGATATGAAATACTGTCAAGTCGAATCGTTTCAATCATGTCAACAAACACTGGTGAAATGATAATAGAGATAAGCGTCAGAATCCAACTTTATTTTTGTCAGTCAATGAGATTGTCTATTTGTCTGTCATTTTCTTTGTCCGTCTCTCCCTCTTTCTCTTTGTAGGTACTTTTGAATTATAAGGGCTTTGATCGAGTTTAAAAGGCAAACACAACAGAACAATAGAGAATAGATACATTCTCGTATGTGGCAATCAAATATAACAAAAGTGTATAAAAGTGTCAAAGAAACACTGCTCTTCGAAATCATTGTGTTTTCTAATGTTTGATATTTTAGTTTTTGATAAAATCGTTTTAATGCCAAAAACAGTGTCGGTGTGAGGGTGAGTAAAGACATGATACAGAAAAAAAAAAAACATAAAATAGTACGAAATATATTTGGCCTTCTATAAAAGGAGTTAAAAACAAAAGCTGAACTATAAACACGATTTATACATTAATGATGTGTCTGATTCGAAATTATACACAGTTAACTTTACGCTTCATATTTTTGTGACGGGTTAGAGTATTACTTCAGTAACACAATACGGTGTTAGTGTGTGCACGTGTGTGTATAGTATAGACGAGTGTGTGTGTGTGTGTGTGTGTGTGTGTGTGTGTACATTAATAACATAATGGGGAATGCGCGTATGTATGTATATATACATAAATAAATATATATATATATATATATATAATATAAACATAGATCTTAACATTATAACGAAAATGCACGTGTATATATATATTTATATATATATATATATAAAATATAGATATCGACAACAAAACGGCAGAGTGATAGACAGATGATAGATAGATAGAAAGAGGAGAATCTTTAAACACATCAGTTTAGATATGGTTATTCACATAGGTATATTTTGAAAAGAAATGCTTCCAAAGAACAGGCACTGATTTGCGCGTGTGTCCGTGTGCATTTATATATTGTATATGTATGTATATGCGTATGTGCTTGTGTGTATATATGTATACACATATATATGGGCAAATATAGCATAATGTATGCATATGTATGTATGTATGCATCTATATACCTATGTCTATGTTTCTATCTATTTGTCTATATGTGTGTGTGTGTGGGGGTGACTAATATGAAAGGTATATGTAACACAATAGGGACATTTTACAATGCAGAAAATAATGTATTTTCATACAATAATATATTGCTATTTCAACATATTGTTAAGGATTTATTATTTTAAAAAATCACTGACTATTTACCCTTCATTTATAACTTGGCCACCATCTTATGAAGAGGTTTTCGAAGCGAACACCATTTTTGTTTTCCGTATATCTGAGCAGCTGGAATTGTTATCAACTTCAACACAGCTATTACTGGTTCAAAAAATATCCTATCAAAATACCATTGAACCCAACAGATGTACGTGAACCAGTGCTCAATGGCATATTCAGGAAACCCTGTCTGTGAGTTAGTAAATTTTCAAAGCTTTTGCATCCTGATATCCTTTGCCTAAATGTTTCTCTAAAATCGCATTCCGGTGTCGTTTTACCATGAAAAGAGAGAGAGAGAGAGAGAGAGAGACAGAGAGAGAGAGAGGGGGGGAGTTACTTCACACACAGACACAAATAATAATAATAATGAATAAATGAAGCTATACAACTGAAAACGTTCCAGACACTCTGCACATGTTGAGAGTGGACAACCCCGTCCAGTAATAATGATCTGCAGCTGCGGTGAAAGGAAATCAAGTTTTTCTTGAGCAAATCTGTTTTGAAAGACGGTCAAAGAATAGCTTTTTACCCTCTTAGTTGTTTCTGGTTTAGGATGAAGATCAGCAATTTTGAAAGATGGCGTCTAGTCGAAACCATCGACAGCAGCATTTGATTGTCACTTTCTTTTATCGACCTAGAAAGGA
>NC_068999.1:38088109-38090752 GCF_001194135.2 Octopus bimaculoides | reverse complement strand
GGGGGGTTAACCCCGAAGGGATTTCAACCGAAGACTTAAAGTCCCAAGAGAAATAAAGCAAAGGATTTTGTCGGACACCATAACGCGTCTGCTGCCGATGCACCAGCCTTGCGACTAAACTAGAAATTAAACAAACAAAAGCAGGCAAAAACTGTAGAAAATATCGAAGTTAAATATATTATTAAAAATGCAACGTAACAGATATTTAAAAACATATAATTCTCTTTATTTCTCTTTAGGCATGATATATTTACAATTTCTATGTATAAATATTTGTACATGACATTTCTCTGATGGCTTTCATTTCGAATTAGTTACACTACAGCACAGGAGCAGCTTTCTATTCTAAAATAGATTATTTTCATAGCTTCATTACACTTCGTTGTTTCGTCAATCAAAATATATTTTCGCCATGTTGGACAGTAATCTATTTTTCTCTACTTTTTATTTTGTTACATTTCTGTTTTTCTCAAGGTTAGTTCCCCTTTCTACAACTTGTAGGCATTTTGTTTTAAGGCAAATTATCTCTACCACCACCGCAAGCATCACCAATACCACCAGAAGCACCACCAGCACCACCACCTTCACCACCAACATGTGTTACGATGGTAATGAGACGAGGAATGATTGTCAGGACAGAAGGCATACGTTTGCCAAGTGGTGAGACGATGAAGGTAGTTCAAACTCAATCCAACTATAAGTACCTGGGAATACTTGAGGCAGATGGAACCAAACACCACGACATGAAGGAAAAGACAAAAAGAGGGTACCTGCGGAGAGTGAGACAAATATTGGCTTCAAAGCTGAATGCTAGAAACATAATTTCAACAGTAAACTCGCGCGCAGTCGCAGTAGCTCGGTATGGTGCTGGAATCCTTAAGTGGACAGAGAATGAGCTAAAGGAGATGGTCAGGAAGTCAAGAAAGTTCCTAACGATACATGGAGCCCATCATACATGTGCAGATACCGATCGCCTATACACGAAGAGAGCAACTGGAGGAAGAGGACTGATAAGTGTGGAAGACAGCGTGCGTATCGAGCTCCAGAGCTTAATGAGATACCTAGCCCCAAATAAGGAAACCTTGCTAGTGTCAGTCAGGAACGAGGGAGTATTGAAAGCAAAAACAAAGGAAAAAAATAGAAAAAGAGAGGAAGAAATACAAAAAGGACATGAAGAAGAATTACGCAAGAAGGGACCACACAATCGTTTCCATGTAACCACAATAGGAGTTACTGGAAAAATGGTTGGGATTGGCTGATGCATCTCACTTTTACATATACTCGTACGCATACACGCACACACGCATACGCGCGCGTGCACATACACACATATTTATGTATTTATGCTAATATAAAAAGAGTAAGAATGAGTCCTGAACACCGCATTGATCATTATACATTCTTTATTTCTCGGTTAACAATGCAATTAATGGTTTCATGTGGAATGCTATTTCTAATTGTTCAAGCGTGCCACATGGAAATGCTGGGACTCCACTCCATTTTGGATGAGAATGTATATATATATATATATATGTGTGTGTGTGTGTGTGTGTGCGTGTGTATGTGTGTGTGTGTGTGAGTGTGTATATGCATGTATGTATGTATGTATGTATGTATGTATGTAGAGAGCGAGAGAGAGAGAGAGAGAGAGAGAGAGAGCGATTATTTGAGTATTTGACTAGTACTTAATACTAGTCCAAGAAGAATGAATTCTAAATTCAACCTTGGCTCGGTTTCAACTTAGTCATAAAATGCCCTGCTTCTTACCGCGAGGTATTATCTCCGAAGCTCTACTCATACCAACACATTCCATTTAATTACACTTGTTAAAATGCCCACTACGATTATGTCTAACCAAGACAGAAAACTAGAAATTTTAGAGGAAAAAAGAGAGATGATTCCATTGCAACCATCCACCCTTGAAATCACGAGAGAGAAAGTTGATTTTGGTGGCAATTGAACCACGGGACACAAAGAGCCGGGAAAATATGCCATAGCGAAAAGACTTTGCTCGAGGCTCTGATAGTTCTTCCAATTAGAGAATAACTCTTTGTTTAATAGAACAATGCATTTTTATTTTATGTTATTCTAAATACGAATAGCATTTATTATTGATCAAAAGTATATGCAATCGGTCTAAATTTGATTTGTAAGTTATCTTTGAAGATAGAATAATTCAATATTTTGATCAGGAATTCCAGTTCCAGCAGAACAGCTGAAGGGATCATGAACTTATTGCTGGCTCTAACACCCGAAACGCCAACATTGATATAGAAATAAGTATGAATGTGTGTATATACGCAAGTTTTTGCCTGAGAGTGAGCGTGTATGGTGGCCAGTGTTTCTGTGTGTGCGCACATACACACATACACACACACACACACACACACACAGGAATATAGTACTCATACATGAATATCGTTTAAGCACGTATACATATATGGTATATATATATATATGCGTATATGTATATGTCTTTATGTGTGTGTGTATATGCATATGTAGCAATCTATGCATATGCATATACATAGCGTTCGTAATACATATTTTGAAAATTGTTTATCCATATTTTATATATATGTACATAGTTGTAAAAGTTATATAATACACACATGTGCTATATACGTAGAAGTTTGTGTGTGT
>NC_068999.1:38083979-38085545 GCF_001194135.2 Octopus bimaculoides | reverse complement strand
GTATATATGTGTATGTTTGTGTGTGTATATATATATATATATATATATATATATATATATGTGTGTATGTATGTATGTATGTATATGTATATGATGCTTTTAGTAATCATTGTTACACAGGTCAGCAAATCTAGCGAATGCGCTCTCCTCAGATTGTCCAAATTTCTCACTGAGTGCCTCACATTGTCAAAGTCTATTATTCTACACTCTCATATCCACTGCGGCTGTTATATATTTAACCGTTGAAGTAGAACTAAAAATGCTGAAGTGGAATTTGGTAAATTGGTTAATGAAAGCTCGCCCACTTCTCCATTTTAATTTTGTCATTACTCGAAGAACAAGGAGGGTCCCTCTAAATTCAGTTGGTTATACTTGCACGTGGATACGCACTTACGCACACGCATATATAAAATAGGCAAGTGTATGTGTATCTTTATGTTCATATGTACATATGAACGTTTACGCTTATGTCAATGAGTTGGCGATGGAGCTGAGAGTTCCATATCATACCGTTGTGACGTAGGCCGAGTCATCACTTAGGGGAACCCAACGCTTCTCCTCAGGTGTGAATAAAACCCATTCCTTCCAGAGAGAAAATTCAGAAGGGGAGAAGAAATAAGAGGAGGAGGAGATGAGAAGAAGAAGAAGAAGAAGAAGAAGAAGAAGAAGAAGAAGAAGAAGAAGAAGAAGAAGAAGAAGAAGAAGAAGAAGAAGAAGAAGAAGAAGAAGAAGAAGAAGAGTATCTTGTATCATTAGGATTATATGATGTTAGGGAGTCTGTGATGGCTGGGTGTTTTATTTTCTGTCAGATGAATCTACCACGCAAAGTTACCACTCGTTTGTGTTTGTTATATAACACTACTGCAGTTGTTGTCATTATTGTTGCATAGTGCAGATAGTCAGATAAATAAATAAATAGGGAAGATGAAACACAAATCCATGCCATTTGAAACACAATGTTTATTCTTATACGGGAACAATATTGCACTTTCAGAAATGCAATGTTTAATTCAATGAGATGTATTGTGACAGTGTCGATGCGTATTCATTCCACTCCACATTATTTATATTCTCTACAGCTGTTTCTTCAGGTGATGACCATCACAGGGTCTTGTAACATAACCTCGGTTACATCTTGAAGCATTCACTAAATAATCTTGCAAAGTACGCTGTTTTCTGGTACCAACTTCTACTTAGCAAAGAAGTTAGATATTCAATACTCGATATTTTATTGCTCTCGGTGATAACCTTCGTCTTGGAAACGGTGCATATTTTTCTTTCGTTGATAAAGTTACAAGAGACACAACAATTTCCAATATATTTCTGTTCTAATGCTTTTTTCATGTTATTTTATTTTCTATTTGGACATTTTAGTGTTTACATCTCAATAAATCTATTAAGCATGATATAATACTAAAAGGTGCTGCCTATAACTCCTGTTTTTTTATCTCCGAGAAATCTTAATTCAATTTATCGTTGAAATATATTCACAATTATAAGTTAATTGTAAAAAAAATACATTTTGTTATGTATTAATTTTGATATATATATATATATATATATATA
>NC_068999.1:38081046-38082738 GCF_001194135.2 Octopus bimaculoides | reverse complement strand
TATATATATATATATATATATATATATGTGTGTGTGTGTGTGTGTGTGTATATATATATATATATATATATATGTATGTAAATATATATATGTACGAAGAGAGAGTGGGTAGAGAGAGGAATAAATAAAAGAACGTATAGTCATAAAAGTTGTGCATTAAATATTTAAATGCTTGCATTTGAAAAAAAAATGTTACCAATCATATCGGTGACGACTTTGACAGTGGGAATGGTGATGAAAATGGAATTGCTGCTGCTGCTGATGATGATGAGGATGATGATGACGATAATGATGATTTTATATGGAACATGGCTATATAAACATACGGTGGTATATATATTTATTTATGTATTTTTATAGATAAATATCTTTAACAGGAATATTAATGTTCCAGTGATCAATCAGTATTAAAGTGGAATTTCTTCTTCTTCTTCTTCTTATTTTTTTCTTCTTCTTCTTCTTCTTCTTCTTCTTCTTCTTCTTCTTCTTCTTCTTCTTCTTCTTCTTCTTCTTCCTTTCCTTCTTTTTCGCTTCTTTCTTTCTCTTCTACTTCTTCACCTCCTTTTCTACGTCTTTGCCTTCTGCTTCTTATCCTTTTCCTCCTTTTTCTTCTCATGTTTTTCCTTACCTTTTCCTTCTCCTTCTTCAACACAAAGAAGCAGAGAGGTAGATACAGGCAGAAATGGACAGAGAAAGAAAGATAGAAAGAAAGATGGATAGACAGATATAGATAGATAGATAGATAGATAGATAGATAGATAAGATCGTTATACCATTTCAAATTCTCTCTATACAAAAGTAAATATTCAATTAAAAATTTGATTATTAAATTGTGAGTTGATTAGCGAACGCGTAGAATCGAAGTTAACGTTCCTCTCCCCACCCCTTTCCCTTTCATTTCCCTATTTTCTTAACATCAGATAATATCGTTTCTCAACTTATGACTTTTTTTTTATTTTTCTTTCCTTTAATATTTCGTCGTAGCTTCAGAAATGTTATCTTTTACAATCTGTAGATGTGAAAGTATTCAATACTGATAACATTAAGCAGCCTTTTGATATATCAAAAATCAAATGTTAGCCATTATAATAGAAATTACAATAAAAATAATAACAACAAATAATTATGATTATTAATAAGAATATGATTATCTAAAATATTAATTAATAAGACGAAAGGTCATCGAGCTTGATTTATCATCTTGCGCATTCGTCACTTCTTTCCGTGTTTTAGTGACGTATGAGACGGACATTATTTCAGTCATTGTTTTAGAAGCCATCGGGTAAATATCGTTTTACCAAGAGCAATTTTTACCAGTTTTACCATGGTTCTGCCAGGAATATTAAAAGACTAATTACAAATTCGTGACGTGATAACGAAAATAGATTAGGATAATTTTTTTCCGAATTATGGTACACGACGCTCTGTAAACAGAGCAACGGCTAAAACGGTGAAACCAATGAGGATCGTGAATTTGTAACATGTTCAACTCTTCCTTCTTCAATGAATCATAAAACCTTATTATAATCATGTAGTGAACACTTAATATTATTTTAATCTTTCCAGAAGATAATGGAAACAATTTCAGAAATGTGTCGGTCGGTCTAATTAGAGCTTTCTAGTGTATATAAACATATGGGAGAGGGAGAGAGGGAGAGAGAGAGATAGAGAGAGAGAGAGAGAGAGAGTGAG
>NC_068999.1:38076495-38081036 GCF_001194135.2 Octopus bimaculoides | reverse complement strand
ATAGAGAGAGAGAGAGAGAGAGAGTGAGAGAAAGAGAGAGAGAGAGAGTGAGAGAGAGAGAGTGAGAGAGAGAGAGAGCAATTGAAATCAATCGATAAACTGCTGATTTCACAATATTTAAAAGGAAGTAAGACAGGAAGAATTAAATAATTGAGTAAGCTGGTTATCAGGTATATGTTTCAAGGGAAAACCTCTCTGTGTTTCCGAACCTCTGAATACTGTCAACCCTACGAAACAGTTACAACAGCCATAACTGTCACTCTATTCCATTTTGCTTCCGCCGGAAAACTAACAGCTATACGCCTCCATAGAAGTTTCATATGTCAGAAACCACGTGCACGAACCACGTGCACAAACCTGCTGACTTGCAACATTTGACAACCATCTTCGTGCAATAAAATCGATTATTAACTCTAACCTTTTAATATTTCACTTTGTAAGTATCAATGTTTGCTCCTTTTTTTGTATGGACGAATACACTAAAGTTGATTAATTATTTTTTCTTATTTTTCACTCAATTGCATATAGTTTTTGGGTTTTGTGGTAATTTTGTTGATTAATTGAAATAGAGACAAACTTTCATCTCAGATGATGTCCTTGAAAATGTTTTTTGTCAAATTTATTTCTTGCTTATAACCAGTGTATCCTGTAAGCTTAAATCTTCTATGGATTATGTGGATATGTTGTTTGTGAAAGCATGGAGACACATGTTGTTAGCTCAATATATGTTCTCGTTTCTTAAGAATTTTAGTACCTTTTTGGTACCATATGAAACTATGCTGCGATTGATTGCATGCATTTATAATGCCATTAGCTGTACCAACTTCCATCACACAAAAAGTCCAAAGATGTATGGCCAGGTCCTGATGTCACATGGACCAGTCAATTTGCCTAAGGGTTAAATTGGTTCTATGCCTTAAAAATAAACTTGAAAGAACCGGAGACGAGGAGAATAACTACAAATTAACCGGCAGCGGTCAATGGGAAAACAATGCCAAAAACAGAAAGAAGCCTGTCGTGTGTATGTGTGTGTGTGTGTGTGTGTGTGTTTGTGTGTATGTGTGTGTGTGTGTGTGTGTGTGTGTGTGTGTGTGTGTGTGTGTGTGTGTATACACATATATATTTCCCGTGGCTGCACTGGCGTGGTGTTGTATATAAACTCTCAAATGCCGAGTGTTAAATCACCTCAGAATTATGGATATGCGAGGTAACTCACCCCTTAAAAGGGATTCAGGGTGAGTTATCTCGCCTATACATTATTTTGAGATGCTTTAATATACGACACTTTGAGAGTGTATATACTCCACCACGCTATTGCAGCCACCCGAATATATATGAGGCATATACATCAGGTATATGTAGTTAATAATGTGTGTGTGTGTGATTATGTGTGTGTGTGTGTGTGTGTGTGTGTGTGTGTGTGTGTGTGTGTGTGTGTGTGTGTGTGTGTGTGTGTGTGCGCGCGCGCATGTGTGTATCTTTCTCTCGTACCAGCTGCTATTGGTGTGTTTACGTCCTCTTATCTTAGCGGTTCAGCAAAAACAATAGATAAGCTAAGTAGCAGCCTTTAAATAAAGTGCTGGAGTCGATTCATTTGATTTAAATTTCTCGATTCATTCGACTAAAATTTCTCCAATGTGGTAACCCAGTAGAGCCGCAGTCAAATGACTGACAAATATAAAAACAGAAAAGATCTCATCATTGTCGGAATCTATATTGTCACCAGTCTCAGCACTAACTTTACAACTGTTCATATTTGATCTAAAATCACTGTTTTTGCTACCAGATGCCTACCATATGGACAGCTTTTCTTTGGGGTACACAACTTCTTCCATACTTTCCTAGCTTTAGTTATTATTGTCTACCATACTAATTTTTACTCTAGATTTGAATTCATTTAACCAATTCTTATTTATTCATAATTCATTAGCTCTTAAATAGATTGAAATCTCTTGCTATAATTAAAGTCTTCAACATTTTAATATGTTCTGAGATTACACATCTTCGATTTTTACTTTAATACATTTCACTTGATGTCTCAGCACTATAATTTCTCTTCACTTACTTTATTCCTTAATTTACGCTCCAGTCTCAGATGTTTCTTGTAATTTCTATCAATATTTATTACCCCTGATACAACCTTTTCTCTTGCATAAACTAATTGCTGTAGTCTTCTATGTTTATGCGTAGTCTTCATAGATGGGTAATGTAGGATCGGATTAGTTGACGGAATTTAAATATTTTTGATTTAGCTTAACCCTAACTGTAGTCTTTTTGTTTTTTTTTTCATTCTTATTTTGTCTTGATTTATAGAAGGACAAATCATTCAATATGTTTCATTTTCTTCTTCCACTTGGTAAAAATATATACACAGAGAAGAAAAAACTGAGCTGGCAGAATCGTTAGCATTATTTCGAACGATTTCAAAATCTGCCGAGGTCGACTTTCTCTTTAATCTTTTTCTGATCGATGAAATAAGCACCTGTCAAGTACTGAGATTGATCCAATTTAATGTTCTCTCCCCTTAAACACTGCTGGCATTCAGCCAAAATTCGAAACTGTTATTATTATATTATATTTTGGCTTTGCTTTAATTTATACAAGTTGCACCCAAGTCACGACCAAAGACGTCAAGGGACAAGGTTTTGCCCTACATTTGAGTTGAGGCCAATGAACTAAATCCCAGACGTGCTTATTACTAGTTCCGGTTACTGCTTCAACAAGTTGTAGCGTCTCATTTAAATTCTTGTGGAATGAACGAGTTCCAATGGTCAGGTGATCAGTCTCTTGCCAGCTTCAACTGAGTGGCGGATCAGGTATGCCGTGGCTCCTAATGCAAAGACACACTCTTAGGTTACACCACGATTTTTGGACGGTGAGCACGTGCAGGCTCCGTTTGTGAGGCTTATCTTTGTATCAGACAGGTAGTCATGATGGGTATATTGGGTTTCGTAAAAGTGGTGGTTTTATGCCTAAATTTGAAACCAATATTACACTCGATGGAAGAAGGCAGCTGGCTGATAGTGTCTTTAGAGCATCGGAAGATTCTTTACCTGGGGCACAACATTTTTAGGCATAGGAGTGGCTGTGGGGTAAGTAGCTTGCTTACCAACCACATGATTCCGCGATCTCCTCGGACCGACGAAAGTCTTGTGAGTGGATTTGATAGATGGAAACTGAAAGAAGCCTGTCGCATATATATATATATATATATATATATGTGTGTGTGTGTGTGTGTGTGCGTGTGTGTGTGTTTGTGTGTCTGTGTTTGTCTTTCCACCATCGCTTGATAACCGATGTTAGTGTTTACGTCCCCGTAACTTAGCGATTCGGCTTTAAATAATAAAAGAATAAAATAATTAGAAATTATAATTATTTCCATTGTTAAAGTGTCAAAATCGATAGAAGAACGGGTTGCAATAGCTTCTGAAATATTTACTCCCCTTAAGGCGCCGAGCTGGCAGAAACGCTAACATGCCGGGCGAAATGCATGGCGATATTTAGTCTGTCTTTATGCTCTGAGTTTAAATTTCTCTAAGGTAGACTTGGCCTATTATCCTTTCGGGGTTGATATATTAAGTACCAGTTGCGTACTGGAGTTGATCTAATGGACTGCCCCTCCCCAAAACTTTCGGGCCTTGTGCCTAGAGTAGAAAAGAATATTTACTCACGTTGATTTAGATCATTAGTCCTAATCTCTTCAGGTTCGACAACTTAATACACCGTCATGTACAAATCGATTTCGTCGACTGCGACCTCAGATTTTTGTTAGGTTTATTCCGTCCCTTGTATTCTAGTCAGGTCTCCCATTTCAAGAGGAATCTACTAAATCTACTCATGGTCGCTGCAGCCTTTTTTCCCTTTCATTAAACTACATCTCCCGTCCCGCTCACCACCAAAAGTATAAAGTTCCTTTCTGTTAACTTTACAAGTCATTCTCATTACCATCAACACCATCATTGTTTTATTAGTCGCATCCTCAACCGCAAACTCGATCTTACAACAACAACTACTACTACTACTACTGCTGCTGCTGCTGCTGCTGCTACTACAGCATCTTACAACATTTTCGCATTTTCGCTCACGAAACCCCGAAGCTATATAACTGACAACAATTCCAGCTTCTAAAGCTCTGTTTTGTATGTAGATCGCTTTCAAACATTTGCGTTCCTTTGTTAACAGCTGATAGCAATTTCCTTCTCCGCACCCCCCCGCATTCGGTCTCCCTCTCTGTATGTCCGTCTCTCTCTCTCTCACTCTCATTCTCTCTTTCTCTTCCTCCTTCTCTTCCTTCCTCTGTCTCCCCCCTCCCATCCACACCACACATACCTTCTTACTGACCTGTTATATCTTTCTTCATATTTGTTGCTGAACATTTTCCTTTCTTACTATCTATCTCTCTTTCTCTCTCTCTCTCTCTCTCTCTCGCTCTCTCGCTCTCTCTCTCTCTCTCTCTTCCGCTCTGTCTTTGTCCTTCCTTCTCTCTCAATCACACACACAAACCTATTTTCTTTCTCTCTCACTCAGTCTCTCTCTCTCTC
>NC_068999.1:38067464-38076251 GCF_001194135.2 Octopus bimaculoides | reverse complement strand
CTCTCTCTCTCTCTCTCTCTTCCGCTCTGTCTTTGTCCTTCCTTCTCTCTCAATCACACACACAAACCTATTTTCTTTCTCTCTCACTCACTCTCTCTCTCTCTCTCTCCCTCTCTCTCTCTCTCTCCCTCACACACATTTTTCTTTCATCTTTCTCTTACACAATTTCGTTAGTTCTTCTTCATGCTTCAGTCGTATATATATATATATACGAGTGTGAGTATCTGTATGTATGTGTGTAAGTATATATGTGTGTACGTATATATATATATATATATATATATATATATATATATATATATATATATGTGCGTGTATGTGTGTGTATGTGTACATACAAATTTATATGTACATGTATATATATATATATGTGTGTACGTGTATGTATGTGTTTTTACGTCTATTTGTCAGTGTGCGTGTCAATGTTTGTGTGTCGATGTCTGTGTGTGCGTGTGTGTGTGTGTCCGTCTGTGTGTGTGTGTGTGTCCGTCTCTGTGTGTGTGCGCGTGCGCGTGTGTACTCTGCGCTGCTGATATGATCGTGCTAAAATATATATGAACGCTTCGAGTGTTTCGTGACGAAAATGACGATCTATAATTCCAGAGCAGGCACCATATTTTCTTTTACGACAAGCTTTAAGCACAGGACTCACACACATACACACATACACACACACACACACACAAATATACACACACAGTCACACACATACAATCATGAATGCACAAACACACACACATAAATACACACAGAAGAAAATTATATTCGCTCGTGTCTTTCGTGCAAAAAATAGTGGTGTTGTTGTTGGTGGTGGTGGTTACAATCGCTGGAATAAGGATGTCACGAATTGCGTAGAGTGATGTATTATATTCAGTTACAATAAAACCGCATTATATGACTGGTACTTTGTTACATTGAAATACCGGAAAAAGGATGACTAGCAAAAGTTGAACTCCCACTCGCGACCATCGTTACTCATTCTCACCAAAGTTTTTATTGTAAAGAAAATATACGCACTTCGTTTTTGTATTTGATTTGCAAGATTCCTGATGTGAATTCGTGTATTGAAACAATTCTATTTGTACTTTTGGACGGTCATTATATCAATAATAATAAACACACGCTCTGGTTAAATATCAACTCTTTATATTTCGTCAATTGGTTAAATACCTAACCGATTGACTAGCAATAAAGAAGTGGTATTGAACCTGTGCGTGTCTTTTTAATATTATTGGCGTAATGAGCTTCCCAAGACACGACAAAATATGCAGAAATTTACCAGTTATGTAAGTAATGGTTGTTCCTAATATAGGCAATCCAACTGCTCTTATCGACAACAACGACAATAATAATTTCTGATTTGGTCAGAAATTTTGAGGTGTCGATATTTTCGATTCTTGTAATTGATTAGAACTTATTTCGTTGATCACCGAACGATGAAAGGTAAACTTTATCATGGCCTGATTTGATCTCTGAACGTCAATAGGCGGAAGTAACACTACAAGACATTTTCTCCGATATTCTAACGAATCTGCCCATCCACGGCCTTCTATTTAAAAATAATGAAAGGAAGTATTACAATTAATTTGGCAGTATTGAATGTAAAGATTCAGTTTTCGGTGACACATAAATGCTGGCTACATAACAATGTAATACCAAATACAGGTCGGCTATATCCAAACCAAAAAGTCGTTTGATTAAAGGCCTGCCATTTGTGAGTATTTTATATTTTTGCTGGTACATAGCACTGCATAATCATTAATTTTGACACGTGTGTGGTCTGAGTGTTGTAGGTTGTTGAAATCTGTCTTGTGCTGCGTATGGAGCGCTGGATTTTCCAGGAATATAATACTGGACACAGGTGTATGGCTTGAGCGATATTCGTCAGTTATATATAGCATATCAAATAAACTCATTTACATACACCTGACAGGAGCTTTACGTTATTGTTAGCTCTAGAAATATTATGCACCCCGTGCAACCACCACTAAAATCTTTCAGTGATATTCTGGATGACAACGAACGTGAGAAGTAAATATAGAACGAGATAACAAAAATTAACCTTCATATTTAGACGTAAGTCCATTCGATCTAAATCGTCAAAACGTTACCGAGGATGCAGATAGACTTGATTCTCCAGAATCTACAATCCATAAATACACTCTTCTGTTGCCTTGAGACGACGAAATCATTCAACAACTAAAACATTCGTCTTTCCTTCGCCTACCAGCTTCCTGAGTTTGTCTTTTCTTCTTATACACATTCATGTATAAGCGGTGTTAGATATTTTCGGATATCACAAGGTTGTGTAAATTCATTTAAGTAATAAATGAATGAATATATAATTCAACCGTCTACTTTCTCTGCCACTCTCTACAGGAACATTAAAACATAAAATATCCATCGCACAAATTAATATATTAAGACATGTAGAAAATATCGATTGAATCAAAAGGCCAAGAACAGAAACTATTGCACAGATTGTTTCATTCTATAATAAACACAGAAAAGGAATATAGAGACTTTGCCAAAAGCAGCTTGGTTTGACTGTGACATGTCCAGTTGGCAAAATATTGTTATTGGTAACATAAAAGGGCTTCAATTGTGGGCCTCAAGTAATAGAGAAATGGTCTGGAACACAAGTGAACGACGCAGTCTTCAAAAAGGCGGAAATATATACATATAAATAAATATATGCATACACATACATATACATCTGCATAAATATGTACATACATATGCATATTTATGTGTGACTATATGTAATATATATATATGTGTGTGTGTATGTGTGTGTGTGTGTATATTTATATATATATATATATATATATATATATATATATATATATATGTATGTGTGTGTATATGGGTGTATATATATATATATAGGCTGATGTCAAATATTTGAGAGTGGGAATCATATGAAGTTGTTAGAAATTAAGAACAGATGAGGGAAAAAGAAAAAGGGGTGGAAGTTAAGAGGAGATAGTTGCTCTGGGGTTTGGTAAAGACAACAGTGGAGAGTTAGTGCTGGAACTGTTGGCTGCCTGATTACGTCACAATAAACATACGCATTTGCGCACCCATTCATACACACGTATACAACCACCACGCCCGTAAGCGTCAACGTAAGAATTTAACGCAAAATTTGTTTGCGAGCCACGGCATTTATACGTATTTGTGTATATACTTCCTTCCAGAGCAAAGTCAATATATATATATACAAACAATGTTAAATCTCTGAACGAGGTATTAACAGTAACTGCACGACAAGGTGAAGTATATTTGCCACTTAAATGTGGCTGACCCCTAAGGGTGGATGTTACTGTTGCTTTTAGCCCCAGGAGAACATATCCTCCAGCTGGTTATTGACACACATCTGTGTCCTGTCTGTATTTGCAAAGGGAAGTCATCCTTCCCATCTTGATCTGCGATACGTACGGACTCGATATATATATATATACATATAAATATATATACATACGAATTATTCGTGTGAACAGTTCTATGCGGTTCCACAGCATGACCGCACTCTAGTGACTGAAATAAGTGAAAGAATATCAGTATAGTTTTGAATAATTTCAGAGAAATTTATTTATTATTTTATGGCAGAGGTGATCTCAGGGAGTTCAGCGGATTACTTTTTCTCCACAGCAGCTGTAGTGTTTTACGTTGATGTCAATATACTACAATCCCTTCATCATAGTTGAAGTGAAATATTGTATTATGGAGCTGAAAGTCAGTTGCAGTCGTAAAATATTAAAAAAAAATTATTAGAAACTGGTTTAAAATGGTTTCATTTTATTGTTTGTCCCACAGACAATTCTTAACTTCGTCTTTCCAATGTGTTTCATCGAAACGTTTCTCTATGCTATGAAGAAAATTAACAATTCAAGTATACAATATAGCATTATATTTATGATATTCATTTCCACAAAGGACAGCATGTTTAACTTTTCATGGGGAGCAAGAGTTAATATTTGGAAACTATATTTTTTAAAAACTGATTGTATCCATCAAAGCATTATTTTAGGTTCATCGCCATAAAATACACTTTCATATCAAAAGAACACAGACAACCGATAAGTATAAGTTTTTTTAAATTATTATCTACACTGATGTTTGTGTGGTGAAGAAACTCACTTTGCAACCATGTGCATTCGTATTCAGTCCCTCTGCACAGCAGCTCAATCAAATGTTTTCTATTATAGCTCTAGGCCGACCGGTGTGCTGTGAAATAATTTGGTAGACGGAAACTGTGTGGAAACCTGTCGTATATGTGTATATAAGTGTCTATGGCTCTGCGTATGTCTTGCGCTGGTGTTTACCTCACACGTTGTTTTGTTTACGCACAATAATTCAGCAGTTTAGCAAATGAGATGAATAGGATAAGTCCCTGACTTTTAATAAATATGTACTAGAGTAGATATATTAGCAGTGTTTCGTCTGACGCTATGTTCTGAGTTCAAATTACGCCGATGTTGACTTTGTCTTTCATTTTAAGTACCAGTCAAGTAATGGGGTCATTCTTTTGGGCTCGATAAGCTAAGTACCAGTCAAGTATTGGTGTCGACTTACCCCTCCCCAAAATGTCTGGCCTTGTGCCTATAGTAGAAAGGATTATTTCTTTAAAGAAGAGGTTGAAAGATTGGCGGGATCGTTAATATGGCATTGAGTTGTAGGTCATTAATTTTTGAGTTCAAATCTTGCTACGCTCCTCTTAGCCTTTCCTCATTCCGGCTTTGTTAAAATAGGTACCAGTCACGCACTATGGCCTATTCAATCGACTATTTTCTTCTAACATCTGATTTATGGCCGTGTACGTTTCTTAGAAAAGTTTATTACTCTTAAAATGAGTAAACAGGAGTAAACGTATATTGTAAAGAATCCCGTCGGGTGGGTTGTGCTTATAATTCTAAAGGTACAGCCTTGTCACATTATGTCACAATTACTCTTCCTCAGAATCAATTCAAAGATAGACGAGTCCTTAGAAAGCTCAGCTACCTAATCATTGAAACAGGTGTAGGGTATTCAGTTAAGAGAACAACTGAATAGTCATCGTGGACCAACGATCCATCTGTCTATTTATCTATCTATATATATTTGTGCATGTACACACGCACATATACAATCCTACACATACATACACATAAATGTACCACATACACTACAAACAAACAAGCATACAGTGAGGTATAGCTATACGGGCATACCTCTCTATGTTAGAACAATACACACTTGTGTGTATGTTTGTTTGTTTTCCTGTGTGTTTGTGTATCTATGTGTTTGTGTGTGCGTGTGAATATATGTGTTTGTGTGTGTGTGTGTGTCTGCGTGTGTATGCGTGTGTACTTTACACATACACTCAGGAAAAGACAGAGATTGCGAAACAGATATCATTGCCTGTGTATAAGTGCATGTGTATGTATATAAATATGCTTATGCGTGTTTACGTATGACCTAGATGTGTACGTTTGATTATTGTTTTCTTCTATTTATACATACATACACACATACACACGCACACAAATACATACATATACATATACATATACATATACATATACATATTTATACGCAAACACACAATGTGTCTGTGCGTATCCGTGTGTACACATGAGAATGTGCATTGTACGTATACTTTTCTCTTCTCTCATTCTAGGTTTTTTTCTTTCTTTCCTTCCCAGTGCACCCAGACGCCGGAAACAATATGCGATGAAAGTATTTTAATTTCCGTATAAGTGCAAACACATGAGAAGCGTAAATGGATATTTGGAAGTTCTTCGTTTCAATAAATTGGGCAATACTCAGTCACTATGAACTGATTCTGTGATGATGTGCTATTCTGTCAAAATAGAATCTACCCAACCACCTGACTTAGCAACATCTAAATACATTATTCCGAATTCATGGAACATTTCCATAATGTAGTATTCTCAAGACTATTATTATTATTATTATTATTATTATTATTATTATTATTATTATTATTATTATTATTATTATCATTATTATTATTATTATCATTATTATTATTATTATTATTATTATTATTATTATTATTATTATTATTATTATTATCATTATTATTATTATCATTACTATTATTAGTATTTCTATAATTGTTGTTGTTGTTGTTGTTGTGATCAATATCGTCGCTAGAGCAGTGGATTGGCACCGTTCTAATGAAGAGCATTACAGTATCGGATAAGATGCCTCATAATATTTGTTCTATTTTTTTTACAACTGGAGTTCAGTTCCTGCCGGGTTCCAAAAAATAACAGACAAATACTGAGATCAATGCTATTCACTAATCCATTCTTCTGAAAATTGCTAGCCTTGTGTCTAAATTATTAACCTTTATTATCATCACCGTCACTGGGTAATTCGGTGGAACGTTGTAATGTCATACAAAATTCTTCGCCATATTTCCTCCGGTTGTTCAAACCACACCGATGTCAACTTTGCTTTATTTCTCACCAAGGCCGATAAAACTAATCATCAGTCAACTTTTAAGGTCGATTTACTCGATTATTTCCCTTCTATTGAAATTTCTGTCTTTGAGTCGAAATTTGACAGCATTATCTTCGTTAGTGCGGTTCCATTGGCAAAAATTATTAAAATAAAAATTATTATTTTTTTTTTTTCATTGTTTATGTTTAGCCCTAATCCAGCGTTGATCAACTCAAGCTATGATCAAATACATTTCAACCGTGACCATTTCATCAGATCTTTCAGATATAGACCACTTTATCGAACATCTTGTTCTTGTTCCAGAATATTTCACTGTTGAAAATAAAAGTTACATAGCTCGGAAACCAGGCTCTTCTGTTTTACAATATATTTTGACAGACTGGTTTACAGATCGATTCTATCGAATTCGAATCTGTCATTGTAGAGTTCAATATAAATTACTGAAATAAAACCATAATTATTTGAAGAGGAGACTAATAAGTTGTAAAGCATACAATTTTTTTTTTTTTTTACAATGACCTATCATCCACTTCTCATTTAGAGACGAGAGTCTCTACCCAAGTTACGACCACAACAAAAAAAATAGTTGCGCAGCTCATGACACTCCAAATAAAGATTGGAGATTTAATCCACAGCGCAGTTTAATGTCCTCGCCAGGGTATTTAGGTGCCAGGTTGTAAATCTGAAGAAAATATACACTCTTTCTCTTATTCATCACCCAGGAGAGTCTCAAAGACTCTATCATTCTTCCATATCTTCTCCAACAAAATCAATTATAAAAAAGACATTCTCTATGAATTAGAGAGATTATCACACCCAAGAGAGGGGAAATTCCACTTTTCATAATTCTTTTTATTTTACTTTAAATTTATAGTTATTCATCATTTTGCAATATCAAATTAGCAACTAGAAATACGTCTCAGCTCTTCTTCTCTAACTAATGATGTTTAAACTATTGCATTAGATATAGTTTGATAAGCTACGACTCACTATTATATCCCTGATAGTGTTCCTTAGTTAGAGTTGTTTACAGCACAAAACTCGAACCAGCTTTCTCATCTGTCTAGCACATAATCTATCTATCTATCTATCTATCACTTTCTTTCTCTCTGTACACACACACACACGTTAATACATATGTGTGTGTGTGCGTATGTTTATATATATATATACTCTATATGCATGTATAAATGTTGAAGCTGCCGAAATCACGGGCATTAATCAGTTTCCAGTGGGAAATAAGATCACTTGCGATATTTCATTTCCAATTATGTCTAACTTTACCGTTTGTTCCAGCCAAATGGCTTTTTATTTTTAATCTATTATAAGCGCATTTTCATTTTATTCCAGTTTCCAATGTCTAATGAATACATACATATATACAAACATACATACATGTAGATATATATATGTGTGTGTGTGTGTGTGTGTGTGTGTGTGTGCACGTGCACGTGTGTCTGTGTTCGTATGCGTGCACGCGTGTGTGTGCGTATATATATATATACACACAAGTATATATATATATGTATATATATATATATATATATATATATATATATATATATATATATATATATATATATATATATATATATATATATATATATATATATTGAACTGTCAACTAGTAGAGGGGAAAATATATATATACAGAGTATATATATATATATATATACATATATATATTCCCCTCTGGTATTTGACTGTTCAATAAATATAAGCGAATTCCATATTTTTGTGTCCAATCACAATTTTTTACAATGCTCATAATATTTTCATATTTGCTGTGATTTATCTCTCCGTTTTATACGTTTGATGGTTTTGATGCTGGTTTTATATTAAAAAGAAAAACAGCAGACACCGGATTATGTTAACGAATATAAAATATATAAAAAAAAAAACAAAGCAAATAATAACTCAGAAATTCTGCTATATTTGTGGAAAATATTTCCTATGTTTATTTGACCATCACCATCATCATCCTACTTCTCATCATCAATATCATCATCGTAATCGTCATCGTCTTCATCATCACAATCATCATCATCATCATCACCATCATCATCATCATCATTAACAATGATCGTCAGCTGAAGCAGCATCACGGTTACAAACATTATTTTCGATTTAATAATCATTATCTACACCTGTCAATTACTGGGTCTCAGGGTATCGACCATGCCCCGCAACTTGAAAGTGTTGACTCTGTGTCAACATCAAAACCTATTATTATTATTATTATTATTATTATTATTATTATTATTGTTGTTGTTCAGTAGTTTTATTTTTATAACGTGCTTTCACTTCACTACC
>NC_068999.1:38065259-38066890 GCF_001194135.2 Octopus bimaculoides | reverse complement strand
CTTCAGTCTCTGCTTTTTTTATTATTATTATTATTATTATTATTGTTATTATTATTATTATTATTATTATTATTATTATTATTATTATTATTATTGTTATTATTATTATTATTAAGTCAGCTAGCTAGCAGAATTGTTAGCACGTCGGACAAAGTTCATAGCAGCTTTTCTTCCGCTGCTGAGTTCAAACTCCTCCGAGGCTGGCTTTACATTTTGTACTTTCAAGATCGATAAAGTAAATAGCAGTGAAACACCAGCGTCAACATATTCAACTACTCCCCTCACCTGCAATCGCTGGTCGCGTCTCAAACTTAGAAGTAAACTCGGCTGAATGTGAACGCGATATCCTAGAAGTCGAAATATATTCTACATCTTATTTCACAGAACGCACTCTGCCAAATCATCACATCAAATAAAACTTTTTCTGTTATTTTAATTTGCAGAACATATTGTATTTGTCTGGTTGCTAATTTGAGTAACTTTACTCTTTTATTTTGTTACTTATTTCAATGATCGAACTGCGGCCAAGCTGTATCCCAGCTTTCAAATGGTTTTATTTGAGCAAATTGACCCAGTACGCATTCTAATTTTGGTACTTATCCTATCAGAGCCTTGCCGCGTCTCGAATTGATGGCAACATAAACAAACTAACACCGGTTTTTAAACAATAAGGAGGAGACCAATACACATACACCCGCACGTACCACTCTCGAAAATATAATCACCTGACGAGCTTCGAAACCGTTTCTGTCCAGTAGAAAACACTTGTCCAATATGCCACTCCTTTGAAATGAACCCGAACCAGCTTCTTGCAATAGAATCTTCTTAACCATACAACCATGATTTATTCATGTTTTAGCAATGTTTGTTTGTTTCTTCTTTTGTACATACAGGTCAGGTCAGAAACTTGATAATCACACTAAAACGTCATCACTTATCTTTGAATGAAATTCTTTTTCTACCACGTGACGTAGGCAAATTATTTAAGATACTGTATTTAGCAACAATCGGCATAATTTGATGTTTTGGCCATCATTTTTAAATACAGTTTGATTTCAATGGGACCTTAATGCGGATCATTTGTATTAGGGATATCAGAAACCTTGTGTTTGGATTTTGCCAGATATTGTTGTTTTTATTGAGAAGTGAAATAATCTTGACATTTACGTGTCATATTCTGTCATTTCATATCCTTTCTGAATAAATCATAACATAGCAATTCGCTTCCCTTGTTTTCTGTAGTTCCGATATCCCATGTCTCTACACTACATACAATTCTGCTGCGTATACGTACGTCTAAAAGTGTGCTTGCTGTCGCCATCAGTATTCCCTTGCTAGTCCGAATGTGTTTTAGTTCATATTCCATTTTTCAAAATGCAGGGGAAAATACAAATATCAAAATTGATGCTATATATTATTTGCGACTAAATATCCAAGATATATGAAACGGCGTACTTTTCAGAAATAACATCGTCAACAGAAATAAGCAATGCTTTTGCATTAATTTCTTCCGGGACATTAAACGCCTGCGGCTTTTAAGTGATTTGTGTTTATATAGGAGAACAGTATTACATTTTCCACATATATTTCTCTCTCTCTCTCTCTCTCTCTCTCTCTCTCTCTCTCTCTCT
>NC_068999.1:38062619-38064348 GCF_001194135.2 Octopus bimaculoides | reverse complement strand
CCGCCAGTCACGCCCACGTGTATAGATTATCATCAGAACACTGATTTCTATTTGAAGCACAAACTCAAAAAGTTTTGAGGAGGAAATTGATGAAAACCGATTTCATCATTTCATCGATATTTATTTCACTAATCTTGGTGTGATTTGAACTCAAATCTCAAAGTGTCAAGTGCAAGTATGTTTGTCCAACTAACACGCTTGCTTCACAGCAGCATGTTTTCCGGTTCAATCCCTCTGCTGAGAAGCCTCTGAGTTGGGGACACTTGGCTATAGATAAAAGGTCGGGAATCAACAGCAGTTTTAAGACACTTACTTCGTCGTAGAACAGGGTCTTCTTACATGAGTACTATGGGGTGGGAGTGGGTGTCTATATGCAATATAGGGCGCTTAACTAAAAATTGAACCTGAACATTAGATAGCTGCTCATTTCACATCTAAATATTATTTATCCTCGGACCAACTCTCATGGTGAAAATTTATATTCGATTTAATATCCATGTCATAAGTGCATCCAAGAGATGAATGCCGTTGAAATAGAAGAATCAAAAGAAAATTAATGGAAGTTCGATTCATGGTTATTTTATTGTTTAGCCCCAGGTTCCATGCTATGAGTGTAGCACTTGGATGTCATTAGAGCGAATCATTTGCTACCATTTCTAGCAAATATATCCAGCATCTCCGAACTCTCTCATCGTAACTAATTCCACACTCAACCTTTTCTCTCGTAGGCTATTTCTCTTAATTCGTCGTTAAATTATCAAACGAAGAATATAATTTTTATTACTAAATGGAAATATTAACGTAATCATAAAGCCTTTCATTTTTCTAGGCTACGTCTTATCTATCTATCTATCTATATATATATCTATATATCTATCTATCTAACTATCTATCTTTCTTTCTTTCTTTCTTTCTTTATTCCTTTCTTTCTTTCTTTCTTTCTTTCTTTCTTTCGCTCTCTCTCACTCTCTCTTTCTCCCTATATATATATATATATATATATATATATATATAAAGAAACATACATAGAAACATACATAGAAACATACATACAATACATATATACACACACATATTAATATATATATTTATATGTATGTATATGTATATGTATGTATATGGACATATATATATATATATATATATAAATATGTATATATATATATATATATATATATCGAAATATATATATGCATATACTTTGCCAATGCTAATTTAAAGACGTAGTTGATTATATGAAAATTATCTTGCTCTCATAAATGACAATCTCTCCACTGCACATATGTTGTGTCAGGCAATAAACTGTTCCGTGTGGCAGATATTTAACTCCAACAAATGTTAACAATGTGACTTTAATATCTTGTCCTTTGATACTACCATAGTTATCGTTGAATAATCATTGTGCTGCCGCGATATATATAAATGTTGTTTCACTCAAATTATTCCGGTGACAAATGGAAAATCCCAGATGAAGTTTGAACCAATTTAAAGAGACAGTTACGAATGTGTGAGGGGTTTGTGAGTGTGGAGGAAACATTGTATGTGGTTGTGACATAGAGGGAGAAGGGGAGAATATGTGTGTATGTGTGTGCTTTTAAATGTGTATGGTATGAATAAAGTATGTACTTTAGTGTACACGCAGATGCATACACGCAGACACACACACACACACACACACACACACACACACACACACACATATATATATATATATATATATATATATATA
>NC_068999.1:38057934-38060310 GCF_001194135.2 Octopus bimaculoides | reverse complement strand
TATATATATATATATATATATATATATATATATATGTGTGTGTGTGTGTGGGTGGGAGGGTGTATGCGTACATGCGTGTATGTATGTTTGTATGAATGTATGTATGTATATCTGATGGTGCAATATAAAAATATATTTGCAAATACTGAAAATATTTGAAATATTTCACACCAATTCGAATAGAAAATAATAAAATGTGTAATGGAGTATAAACTGTTTGAAACTAAAACTGTTGTTGCTGCTGTTCCTACTACTACTACTACTACTACTACTACTACTACTACTACTACTGCTGCTGCTGCTGCTGCTGCTGCTGCTACTACTACTACTGCGACTACTACGACTACTACTATCACCACCACCAATAATAATGATAATTCCTTCTACTAAAGGCACAATAATTTATCGGGAGTAGGATGGTCGATTCAGCAGCATCATTACTTGACTGGTACTTAATTTATCGCCCCGAAAAAATGAAAAACAAAGTCGACTTTGACGGAATTTCAACGTAAAGACGGACGAAATGCCGCTAAGCATTTTGTCCAGCATGATAATGATCCTTCCAGGGCACCGGCTTGATAATAATAACAATAACAATAATAATAATATTAATAATACTTTCTATATTGGCCACAAGGACACACACAAATACGACAATACGTTTAAACAGTAAATAGACAAAAACAATTACCAACAGAATTCAAACAATTAAATAACCCAACAAGGGTGGGGATCCAATCAGGGGCTACCAAAGAACCACACACACACACACAATGGACGCTCCGATCACACAGGGCGCCTGAAGCAAGCACCCCTCTCCTCTTCGCCCTCTCCAGCTTACAAGCGCATACTTAGTGTAAGCTCATTCACACAGGCCATCCTCGCTACATTCACTCACCTTCGAAAGAACTTCCTGGGCGACAGCACATCTCACTGCAGCCTCACCTCCCTTTTCGGGTGGAACCTGAAAAACATAGTGAGTCCTTGGCTGTCTTCGATCCTCTCAGACGTGAATACCACACAACCTCTTTCACCATAGCCACTAGACAGAGAATAACTGCCTGTCCTTCCGGGCCAAAGGAAGGTGGCGTGGCGATCTTCACGAGAATGATAATGATAATAATAGTAATAATTTTGACTCAAGGTCATAATTTTGGAGAAAGGGTTAAGTCGATTACATCAACCCCAGCGTTCAAGGGTGCTTATTTTATCGACACCGAAAAATGAAAGGCAAAGTGGACATCGGCGGAATTTCAACTCAGAACTCAAAGACAGACGAAATATCGCTAAGCTCTTTGTCTCGTGCGCTAACGATTCTGCAAGCTCACCGCTTTCGCTGCCTTAATACTAATAACTATAATAACAGAAATTTTATGTTATTGTGAGATTTCCTACAATTTGTGAACTAAATGTAGATTTGTTAAATGATAAATATATTTTTTAGCATCAAAATTTTCTTACTCCAAGAAATGCGGCTGAACAAAAGGTAAGAGTTTGTCGCTCCCAGCTGTTGGGTGGGTATTCACTTCACTGAGTTCATCGACCATTTCACAGGTTTTGCTTTTAATCCTGCAGGGTGTGCAAGGAAAATTACCCTCTTCACATGGTAGTACTCTGCTGGTTGAGAGCCAGATGGCCCGACCATGCAACAAGCTGTACTGCACTTGTAACGAAGTGACGCTATTGCAGAAGATACTTGACCAACTCGCCAGGCATGGATTGAACTCGTAAACATCATTGTGAAGCGAACTTCACCACAAAGACATGTCTGTGCATATGGCAAATACTAAAAAGAAAATTGTAATAATAAAAAGTATAAACTAGTCTTGCAATTTATCACGTATATGGCTAGAAACGGAAACAAAGTGTTTACAAAGTTCTTCAATAAAACTCCACAAAGTTCAATGAACCCAACTCGGGGAATATGGCGTGATATTTCCTTTTAGCGTTTAACAGATTCATGTAGTTTTATAGATGAAGGCTGACATCAATGGAAGCTCTTAATGTGGCAACAGCTTTTGCATTGGTCGTCAACATGCTATAAATATTTTGTTTTCTAAATTTGAAATATGATATAAAAATGTATAATGTTATATTGCGTTATGAATTGAGGCGAAATGTAATGTTACAATATAATAAAACCTATAATGTTACATGACCTGTTAAATATGCATGCTTTTATCTATCTGTTCACCTTTATATATATATGGGTGTTTGTGATGTGTACATATGTATGTATATGTGTATGATCATGCGTGTTTGTGCGTGTACTTATGTATATATATGTATGTATGTGCGCGCGTCTCTCTCTCTCTCTCTCTCTCTCTCTCTCTTTCTCTCTCGCTCTCTCTCTTTCTCTCTCTCTCTCTCTCTCTT
>NC_068999.1:38054596-38057866 GCF_001194135.2 Octopus bimaculoides | reverse complement strand
TATATATATATATATATATATATATATATATATATATATATATACACTCTCTCACACACATGTATATATGTATGTTTGTGTAGCCAAATACAGCTGTATCATATCAAACAGTGTTGTCTCCTCTAGTGGTTGTGTCCCAATTACCAAACACCGATTTAGATTAAGTTCATATGAAAAGTTGAGGTAATCTCAAAAATGAAAGACTTAGCAAAGTTGGTATGCCATTAAAGGAATCGGCAGGTTGCTTATCTTGAGATAAACAAGTACTTATAACAAGAACTTCTGCCTCCATAGACGACATCAGCACGACAGTTTTGCTCCTCTTTTACTAGCAACCTTCCTTAATGTCATGTCAGTTTTGGAGTATACTTAATGCTAAGGATTATCTACCCTTCTCAAATGGAGCGGGCCTCAAGCACCATTTGGTAATTGTCGCACATCCTCTTGAATCGGTGAATGCTTTAATAAAACAGGTATTTCTGATGTCTGCGGTAAATTAGGTACAAAGCATAAATTTCTAGACATTTGTGATAAATCTGAAATTGTTGAAACATTTGATGTTTATATTCCTGTTTATATTCCTACTTTTTTTTTATTTACAAATATATTTGAGTGGTAATACTCTCGTTTGAAGTTTGTTCGCTACAGACGTTTTTTAATTGCCAGAAAATATATTTATTTAAATTTCAATATATTTAAAATTACCCCATTTTTCAGGAACAATATCTTTTAGAAATTTGAATTATTGGCCAATTTCATCTTGCTAATAAACAGATCCGTTGACATTTTTCAAAATTGTCCACCTGAAGCTACAAAATACTAGACGAAATAATTAGTTTAAGACAGTTGCCCCCTATTCTAACAGATAAGAATTTTTTTTTTATATTTAAAAATTCTGTGTGACAAAATTTGAAGCCAATATATAAAATTTTGTCACTTTCATCGGCACTTAAAAATGTTCAATCTTCCGTATATTTAGGTGAAAATGCATTAAATTTCCCCCGAATTACTCAACTTAGGCATCCGAGATATTCCACATTAATTCATTGAAGAAATTCTTGCCACACATGTTTGAACAATTTTATTTGATTTTGAAAATATATAATTTTTTTTACAACCATTGAGAAAATTCTTCCTATTTTCTTTTAATTTATGCCTCGAAAATCATCAGAATTTAACCACCCAAACCGTGAAGAAATTGTCCATTTAAGGGAATCTGTGCCTTTTAGATTAGTAAATTTTCAAACCACGTTTTCCTTTTAAAATAACAAATGGCAAGGTTTGCTCGATTTCATCCGACCAATAAAATATCAAATGTTTTCAAAATTAGCTGATTTAACCATCGAAATGAAACTGAAACAGTTTACACGATGAGATTCGGTTGCACAAAAGAAATTCTAAAAAAAAAAATGAATACATAAATATATATTAAAAAATTCAGTTTCTAATTCAACTTGCCGATATATGGTGACATTGAAGCAGATCAGCCTACGCAAAAGAAACACAGCATCATGGAACACACATAATCAATGAAAGGCGTCCACTTTTTTCATATCTTCTATAATATTCTTTTACACGTTCTTGATTTTTTGTCTGTTTCGTCCATGTGCCACGCTTACGCTAAAAGTGGTGGGTGGGGTCACTAAAATGCAGAAATATACATAGAGAGTGAAGTGGGAGAAAGAGAGAAAAGGAAGAAATGGAAATAGTGGAATCAGTGAAAAAAAAACTAGAAAAGGAAAATACGAAATAGAGAGAGAGGGAGAGAGAGAGGGGAGAGAGAGAGAGGGAGAGAGAGAGAGAGAGAGAGAGAGAGAGAGAGAGAGAGAGAGAGAGAGAGAGAGAGAGAGAGAGAGAGAGAAGGAGAGAGGTCTATACTATAAGTTTGTAGTGCGACCTCAGAGAACTTGAAGTCAAAACGGGCAGAATCAAACTATTATATAATAATATATGCAACTTCTGTGAAATATGTGCTATATGGTGTGCCACTTTCTTTTGCCTACTCACTCATGTATATGTATATGCATATATATAGTGGTGGGGCAGGGATGTACATTTAAATTGCTTCGGGTTTTGTATTTCTGTTTATATATGTTACAAACAGTTTGTAAAGTTCTATCTATTTGTAACGTAGAATGTTTGTATCTAATTCAGTGAGGAAGCTCATGCTTTTTTCCTGTGGACTTATCAAAATCGAATGACATATAAAGCAAGTGAATAGTAAACGTTTAATTAAAATGTATAAGTGTCATCTTTTCAATTCATCTTTCTTACAAATGTAAAGTATATCATATCTGTCAACCGTACTACAAAGAGATAAAATAAAAGCACTACTTTCGAAATTCATTTCATTTATATTTAAAACAGTTTTAATTAAATGACAGGATATAACAGGAATTTGTTTTGAAACACCTTTTGCTTGTGTTTAATATTTTAGCACAACGTTTTGAAATGTGCTGGGTTATTCCACTGGTATTTCCACGGTTCGTAATAGCATTTCTCTTACTTTAGATAATGAGAACAGTTATGTACGGTAGAAGAACCCATTTAGGTATGGAAAATATTGACAGTAAAATACGTTTGTGAGTGCGCGCGTGCGCGTGTATTTGTCTGAGATAGGGAGAGAGAGAATCTGTTTGTATGTGTGCATGTTTGTATATATATATATGCGTATATACACATACACACACATACACACACACATATATACATACGCAGACAAACACACACACACACACACATACACACATATAGCGATTTGCACATGTGTTTATGTATGTGTTTTATTTGCGCAAGTTTATTTGTTTAAATAAACACAGGCGCATACATACACTGTCATATATATATGCATGTGTGCGTGGGTGTGTGGGGGTGTGTATTAATGCTTACATTATATGAACGGTTTAACATGAAAATAGAATGCCCTATATACGATAATTAGGAAGATATAGATGGTTAAATGAATTCATACATGACCAAATGGCTTTTTAACTCTAGCCATAAATGTATATTTAACTACATATTCATTCGGTTACAAGTGGAGAGACACAGCTTAATAGAAATTTTCATTGCATCAAACGACATGTTTTCGCCGCACTGATACCTCTTTTATATGCATATATGTACTGCAATATGTACACATACAATAATTTCACTTACCCACATACATATATACACATACATACATGTATGTAAGTATGTATTTTTATATACTTATATTTGTGTGTGCGTATATATATATATACATATATATTCATAGATCGGAAGAGC
>NC_068999.1:38052458-38054552 GCF_001194135.2 Octopus bimaculoides | reverse complement strand
TATATATATGCATATACACGAGTGAGTGGGCAAAAGAAAGTGGCACTCCATATAGCACATATTCCACAAGAGTTGCATATATTATTATATAATAGCTTGATTATGCTCGTTTTGACTTCAAGTTCTCTGAGGTCGCACCACGAACTGATTTTACCATACATCTAGAAACAGGAATAATAATATCTGAGGCATATTCAAAATGGGATGGTGTCGGACACTCAGAAATCGAGGTGGTCGGCACATCATTGGAGGGATATGGAAAGTTGACGGGATAAAAGTTTAAGACGGAAAAGTCGGTGGGCTTGGAGCGCTTGACAAATCGATGCCGTTCAACAACCGTGCAACAACGTCGTTGGGCGTTGGACAGACGGACAAGTAAAGCCGCTTCGGGTATGGTTCGGACCAGACCTCCAGGTAGATAATAACTGGGACGAGTTGACGAGCAGAGACCAGAGTAACCAGTCACACCCAGAAATGGGCTGTGAGGAAGCTGTCACTGAAAACCGTGTGGAGGTGGCGAATGCGTATATCGCGTCCGTCATCTACTACCCACTAACCGTCATAACTTGCCCACGTTCGCGCCCAACCAAATTGAAGTGCCTCCTCTTCAAATTATTGTGGAGAGGACAGGCGCCGTTGGTGACAGGTTCAGTTTGTAACAGGTTCTGTGGAGTTCTATAGAGAGACTGTGATAGGAAAGTGCGATGTCGCACTCAGAGATGTTTTGGGCGTCGATGAAGTCGAACAGACCAGTCTGTTCCGGAAGAATCTCGAGCCGGGGACGATGGATAACTTCTAGAAATCCCTCGCTTGACAGTGCTACCGGGTGGGGGTGGGGGGACACTGCCAGTTCGAGATAAAATCTACAGGCATAGAAGTGTTGTCAGACGGACCTGCCCGAGATTCTCGCAGAACGACGAAACGGTTCTGCATGTAGTCGTCCAGTGTCTGTGTATTACTCACTTATGGAGTTATGTCGAACAGCTGTTGTCGCGAATAGGATGGATCTGGCTATCGGCCGAGCCCACAGTGAAGATCGAACCGCTGCCTTCCTTTGGCCAGGGAGGGCAGGCAATTTTCCTGTTTGGTGACAGTAGCGAAAGGGGTTGTGTGGTGTACCGGGTTGAAAGGACTGAAGAGAGACAGTTTTCTTTTCAGCCAATCCCTCATCAACTTTTTCAAATTTCACCAGGAAAGGAAGATGAAGGTGGAAGGAGAGGTGGTGCCCCCAGTACATTAGCTGAAAGGTGGGTGAATGTAGCGAAAATGACCCATGTGATTGGATCTACTCCAATAATGCACCTGTAGGCTGGTGAATTTGAGAAGGAGAGAGACATCCTTCCCGAGTAACCTCGAAGCATCGATTGGTTCAGGATTGGTGATATATCTGAATCGACCCCAGGTGGGGAATTTTCATCGTTATATTTTTCTCACTTAATGTGTATTGTTATTGTTTTCCAAATTGTTTACTCCTCGTTTTGCGTTCCCTACTGTCCCCGTCTGCTGTATTGTCCCCTATATGTCGGCTCTGGTGGCCAATAAATGAAACCATTATTATTATTATTATTATTTATTTTTGTCAGAGGTGTTGGTGGTGCTCCTGGAGACTTGCATGCATAGAGGGCTTACTACTTGCAGCTACGGTACCATGCTATTCGTTCTTTTCAGCTTTCTAATACTTTCCTGAATATTCTGGTCATGCCATGGATGCAAACCTTTTGCAACAGTTCTACTGGGTCCTCTATTCCAATTTCCTTTATATTCCTCTTGATGCCATCTGGCACTGTTCCCAAGGACCCAACAATAATTGGCACTATCTTCACTTTCTTCATTTTCCATAGCCGGGCTATTTCTTACTTAAGAGGGTTGTATTTATCTATCTTTATGCCTTCCTTTTTCAGGAGGATAGGGGTACCCTTCCTTTATTATTATTATTATTATTATTATTATTATTATTATTATTATTAATCATAATGATTATTCTAATGTATTTCCTATGCTATAATGAAGACATGAAATATGGCATTAGAAATGTACCAAATTATCCATTCTTTATTTGCACATGCTTAGTCAACAACTATTATGGTTCACCAG
>NC_068999.1:38041843-38049591 GCF_001194135.2 Octopus bimaculoides | reverse complement strand
TATATATATATATATATATATATATATATATATGTATGTGTGTGTGTGTGTGTGTGTGTGTGTGTGTGTGTGTGTGTGTGTGTGTGTGAGTGTGTGTGTATGTATATATACATATACACAGACGCGCACACACATATATATAAATATGTACATGTGAATATGTGTATATATGCACGGGTGTATGTTTGTCTATGTATTGGCTTCAGGCATAGATAAACATCTATGACGTACACGTAGCTACACGCACATAATCATCTGTAGAGTGGAGTGCATAAATATTTATCAGTCACCAGACAATGCAGTGCTAAATGAAATTATAGACTTGACACTTTGTGTTCGTGTCAGACTGTAACAGTCTCTGGTGAATATTCACATCAGTTAGAAATGCAAACTGTGGCACTAAATACCAGTGACAAACTTTGTTCGGATGTAGAATACGGGATCATGTAAATATAACGCAATTCTCTGGGACGTCATGGGATCCTCGTAATCAGCGTGTTTCAGTGAAAAGGGTTCAGCTGTAACTCACTGTTCGTGTTTTGCCATTTTGTCATTTCAACAGAAGGGCTTCAGTTAAACCTAAGCTATTCACCGCCCGCCAAATAAAAAAAAAAAAGAGAGAAACTACGCCCAAGATACGAAACAGTGCGGTCAAATCTGAGACCTCATGTCTACAAATCTAACTTGTTAAACATTCAGCCATATTAAATATGCCCACCTTCACATATTTTGATAATTATAAACAAACGTAGATTATTGTTTGTTTTTGCTGAAATAAAAAATATTAAAATAAATCAAAAATTAAACGCAAACATGATTGAAATATCAGTTCATAAATGGAAGTAAATATACGAAAAATATTTGCAATATTCCATATATCTGCGTCTGTATGCACAGACAAATAGAAATACACGCGCGCACGCGCGCACTTTATAATTGCTCTAGGGGATGAAATTGTAGACCGTATTAACAAGACCTGATCGCTAATACTGTGATTGAAAGGGTAAACATTATAAATAGTTGTGCACTATAATCATTGAAGCAAACAAGTCAGATATAAAATCGATTTCGTAAACTTCAAACATAAACCGTTCTGTCCTTTCCATAAGGAATGGAAATACAAACTTAAAAGAATTTTAAGAGAAATGATAAAAGTAGTAACAGACGAATGCCAAGTCTTAAAAGTTCACGTTTCTTAAATTTAACAATACATTCTTGTATCTTAATCTTTTGTCAAAATGCCTTCGTCGCAAATGTTGTCATCTAAATCCCCCTCAGCCGAGCTTTCTCAGACGCCCACATAAACTACCAAAGAAAGAACTGTCAGAAAACAGTTGCGTTAGCATCTCTCTTTATCCTTCCGGGCGCGGCGTAAGTGCCAGTCAACGACTGTGATCGATAAATTCGTCTATAAGCTTCCGCATAAATGTAGACACTTGAGCTTAAATTAGAAATAATCAAATTCTTTTTCGCAGTCTTAATTATATTCAATACTTTAAAGGACTAATCCAAGAACGCCTGTGTCTTGGGCACTTACACTATTTTCCTTTGGCTTTCGTGCTGCACTCCACTTTATTGAAGTTCTTCTCTCTGACAAAGGCATACTGCGTGGCATTGCTCCTCTTTTCTGTAAAATTTGTATAACTTAATCGCTAGTACTGGGTTTCCACACTGTTTCTGTCTACGACATTCTGGCGCTATAGCAGAATACATCTGCCTAGGGTTCTTCGCAGGGCGAATGAACTCGAACTCACATGGAATAAGTACCTGGCTGAACTATACTCAACTACTGAGGTCGATTCATTCGATTAAATCACTTAAATGTAACACCCCAGCATGGCCGCAGTCCAATGACTGAAACATGCAAAAGACAAAAGTATTTTTACAGAAGCACAAGTTCACAGAAACAGAACTTTTTCATAAAGGCCTTTAAAAACCCTAGAAACACAAACAGTATAACTACAGAAGCTCGTAGAGACATTATCCTATCATAGAGGCCCTTAACTATATAAGAAATATAAATAGTATTTCTACGGAAACATCATCATAGAGAAATATTAGCCTCATAGAAGCACTGAACATATAAGAAACTTAATATTTCTACGGAAGCACCTTCACACAAAAACATTCACCTCATGGCTGCATTGGTTAAAATATTCTAAATACGTACACATATTTTTCATTTTATCTTAAAAATACGAATTACATACACTGCACTGAAGCCACCACACTATTTACAAATCTTAGGCATGGAAGAAAGACAGACTGGCTTCAACGACAACACAAACGAAATATGCGCCATCTTAAATCTACCATAGTTACAAAAAATCAGGAAAGCATTTGTCTCTATTCACCGCTATTCACAGATAAACAAAATACTCCACACCTTTTAAAGAAACAACATGAAAGGATGGCTGGCGGACTATTTGTCGGGTCATCAGGTCTATGTGGAGTACAGTAACAATTAATCAATAAATGAAGGGAGGGGTGAGATTTAGAGGGGAGAGAGGGGAGGGGAGAGAGGGGGAGGGGAGCTGAGGAGAGCGGAGACGGGGAGAGGGCACTTCTGAATTTCAGTAGAAAATAAATCCAATTGTATTTTTACTTCTTTATATTTTTTTCAATTTTATAAAATGTTATTTCTATCATTATAGAAACATGTTGTATAATTTTGTTTACTACATGACGTCTCCACATTTCTTATTTTAGAAATATTAATATCTGATTTCTTTTACTTATAAGGCCTCGAAATCATGAAAGGAATCGATGCAAAATTCAGCCGACACTAATTACTGATATCTGATCTTGTCTAATTACAGGTAAACACTACAATGTCAGGTGGACGGATGCTATGGTTTATTCGCTTGTGGAATAAATCTGAATCATTGGTCGATTCATTGATTAATGATTTGTGAGTGGATTTCTTCAGCAGAAAACTGTGTCGAAACCCGTCGTGTACATATATGCGTGTGTATGCATGTATGTACATATGCGTGTGCGTGCGCGTGCATGTGTGTGTGTGTGTGCATGCATGCGTGCGTGTGCGGATGTGTATGTGTGCATGCATGCGTGCGTGTGCTTTCCATGATACCGCTTCACATCCGGTGTTGGTTTGTTGACACCACGTAACATAGAGGTTCGGTATAAGTCATGGATGGAATAAATATCAGACTTAACAAAAGAACACCAGAAATAGATTTGTTGATGCTTCATGACGCTGCTCCCGCATGGCTGCAGTCTTATGACTAAAACAAGTAAAAAAAAAAGTAAGAAAAGAATCCAATTTTAGGAATTTGAAATGTAACAATAGACTTAATAAGAATTACTGCAACGAATTAAGGTATGGAAGTATGGAAGGCAAGCAATGTAGTAACCGTGGTGGGCTGTGACTAATGAAACGCAAAGAAAGAATTATATAAAATTAAGTTTAGAGGTAACTTGAGTCATGCGATTGTGTAGTTTCGTACTCGTGACGTATCTACAATTGCTTGATTAGATAATAGAAAATAATGAACAAAGGAAAAGGAAAAAAAAACACATATCTTCTTTTTTATTTTTTGTGCAGTTAGGTTTAACATGACTTTCATTAAAAGAGCAGTAGTCTTGTAATATTACCGTTTTTAGCCAGAAACGAACGGAAAGATCAAACTTCTGTTACATGAAGAATTCAAGCAGTTTTTAGAGAAGCACAGCTCACTGTTTGCGAAGTTTGCGGTTTTAACATAAATGAACAACGAATTCATGCAAGATTTTTTCTCTTTTATTTTTTACCTTTTTGTTCATGTTTCTAAGCGAACAGCATGTCTTATTTAAGCATTGATGTAACTGGGATATCGAGAGTTTCGGCATTGTTCAGTTATTCTTTCAAATTTTGATACAAGGCCAGTAATTCTAGTGGAAGGGCAAGCTGACTACATTGACCCCAGTACTCGCATGCTGCTTTTTTTTTATCGACATCGTAAGTATGACAGCTAAACTCAGCCTTTGAACTCGGAACCTAAAGAGTCGGAAGAAATATCACTATTATGTCCAACGCGCTATTTAACCCAATCACCACCTGAGCGTTCCTCATAATTTATATATGTATTTATATATATATATATATATATATATATATGTATATATACTCTTTTGTTCTTTCATATCTTTAAACCCAAAGGCTATAGCCATATATATTAAATTACAAATTTAAAACAGGTCTAGCAACGTAACTATTATTGAAAGTGATGTCTTATTTGCCGACCATGGGATGATCATGAACGATATAATTGATCTCAATAGGAACTAAACGTAGTATGAAAGAAGCCGGAGCAAAATCCGCCAAGCCTTTCGTCCGATGAACCAACGATTCTGATAATTTGCCGAATATGTTTATTTAGACAGAATTTCTATCAATTCGAGCGTTTCGGCATATTTATTTATTCTCTTTTTATTTTCTTTACTTGTGTACAAGAGTATATATATTTGAAGGCTGGCAAATAACTAAATTCGTTTCAGTTGAATATAATAAAATGGCACATTTTTCGTATCGATCCTCCACAGATGAAATCCAAAATACGCGTTCGGCTGGATTTGCCATTACAACGCATGGCATCAGTGGTGCTGTAGTCGAATCTATCGATTTCAAGGTTCACTGCTTACTTCTGTTGATGATTTATATTAACATATCAGTATGCAATAGCTATAAAAGGAGGCGGAGTATTATCGTCTGATCTATTCTATTCACAATATATTACTGGTATTTATCACAACCAACACTGAAGCATAACGAACGTCGATATTTGCATAATTTGAAATCACTGAATAAATGATGAAATTCTAACCGCCCTGCCGATATATTCCAACAAATTTGTTCATCGATATGATATCATGGTGTGAGTACACTTAACACAAAATGTTAATAGGTTGTTCGACTCTCAGTGAGTAAACGGACAGCTTCGTTTTGCTCGAATGTGTGTTTAGAACGTCAACACTATCGACGTCCACAATCTCTCACTTCACTCTCTTCGACCAGGGACGGAAAGTTGATTGACTGAAGAGAGCTTGTTGAGGCATGAAATTATGATCACTAGGGGCCATTAGAGTCTGTCTGATACGCACTCTATCACCCCTTCCTTCTCTCTCACACACGTACCTACACACATACACGCACATACATTGACATAAATGTACTAAAATCTAAATGCAGACAGCTCTGATTCATGCATTGAGTGCATACGTACATACATATATACATACATAAATACATACATACATACATACGTAAAGCTGAAGATCAGTGAAAAAGAGAATTCTTATGCTGGACTATTAAGAAATCTGCAGTTACTCTCTCCAGATTACAAGTTCAGGTTTATACCTGTAATTATTGAGAACCTGGGATATATAACACACAGTCTAAATACCAATCTTGAGAAATTAGGCTTCTCAAAACCAGAAAGGGAATGATAATTCGGGGACAACAGATCCAAGACATAAATGGAAGTGTAAAAATCTGCTTGACCCCATTCTCTACAGGAATGGGTCCCACTATGCCACCACCAACATTGACCCGAGTTTCCATCTCATCATGAAATGATTTGATTATAGACACAAAATGATCCGAACATAATAGCATACCTGAGCCCAGTACTTTAAATACAACAGCTCTGCACTTGTGTTGATATAATCGATTTGGTCCCTTCGTCAACAATTCAGGCCTTGTGCATGTAGTAGAAACAATTTTTAAGGCAGCCAGTGTTGTTGGAGGGAAGAATGAACGATTATTAGAAAGTATGAGATTTTTATAGGCTGCTTAGAACGACAACCAATATCATATCTTCAATGATAAAAGAAAATGCTTTATGTAAAGAAAGATATAAGATGAAACGTAAACGAAGGAAAATTAAAGAAATGGAAAAGGCTATTTATAAGCTGGGTTTCTGTTTAGGGAACAGGATATTTGTAATTTAATTTAGTACTGAGAGTATATGAGATTTAAATAATAACAGAGTTGAATAATCTGAACGGCGGGCGGTGAGTTATGAAATAAGAAGATGTAAAAGGAAAATCAATATCGGATGCAAGATTTTTTTTTCCAACGGAACCAAGGAATTACCAGTAAAAATATTATTTCTTAAAGTCAACTGAAAACAGGATCCAAAGACGGAAAAGATCTTAAGCGTTAGATATAAAAGATTTAACGGAAATAAGTAATATAGAAAATTATTTTGGACGTCGACTAAAAATATATCTACTATCGTAGAAAAACGATCATAGGTTATACGGGTCTACGTATAAAATATGAACGATTATTAAAAATCTAGAGAAACTCTCTATCTACAGAGATCAGGTATTTAAGACACAAATAGTAAAAAAAAGAAAAGAAAACATAACCAAGATTAGTATTTTGGCATCAAAAATGAGAGTTGCCCAATAAGAGCCATTTAAACACAAGAAGCGATGGTAAGCTACACAAAGGTCAAAATGCCCTCGTTTAGATGCTCTCCCCAATTAGACTTTAATTAATATTCTCTGATAAACACTTTATCATTTGCAGCAGGTCGAGCAGTAAAGTCGAAATTTGAACTGGTCGTGTTAAGAGACGTAGTATTTTCGCATATTCTGCTGATTCAAACATTGAATGCCACATTTCTGTACAATATAAATATTAATCAACAATTGTTATTTTTTTTTTATTTTATGCTTTATTTTTGTAAATGTTGCTGTTTGCTTAGTGTTTGTATTGAAGACGCATATTAAACAACTAATTATATATTTATGAAGTCGAAAGCCAAACAAGATGTTTCTCACTTGAATATAATACAAATCATCTGAATAAAATATAAATTCATTTTGTAGTTGTTTTCCTGTCTCGTGGGAACTTCTGCCTTCAAGATTTCAAATTGATAACAAACTCTTCTTACATTCCAGTACACTCGTCTGCACTAATTTGGCGGCAGCGCGAAAGTGCATTTCCGGAAGAATTTCGTTCAACGAGAGAATGTTAACTCTCACACTCTCTCTCTCTCTCACTCACTCTTTCTTTCTCTCTCCCTCTCCCTTTTTCTCGCCCCTTTCTTGCTACTCTCATTCTCCCTGTCATCTCTCTCTTCCTTGGCGCCTTTATCTCTCTCTCTCTTGCCCCTATCGCCTCCACTCTCTATCTCCTCTCTATTTTCCTCCCTCTTTCTCCTTCTCTTCTTATGTCTCCCCTCCCTCCTTCCCGGATTTAGAAAAAAACTTTTAAGTTATCTATTTTGCGGTTACATGATTCTGAGTTCGAATCCACCTTGTAATATCTTGGGCAAGTGTCTTTTACTATAGCTTCAGGTTGACTTAAACTATATGTGTGACATGGGTAAATGTCTTATGAATTGTACATTAAACTCAAAATGCCAGCATTTGAATTTATGACACATCAACGAAAATAGTAGAAATCAAAAACTGAGTCTGATATCAACTCGGCCTCAGATGGCGGGGGAGGCGAAAGGTAACAATTTTAAGCTCCATGTCGCTTCGTATAGCAGCAACGTGTCCGACTACGCACTTTCGTCTCCAGATTATCAACCTGTGATGGACACTGTTTTTTCCATAGAGTATCTTAATGCTACAGAAACCTTCATTCCTGAGGAGGTTATCTCCCCTGCTGTTTCCGAATTCGATGCAATCTGTAGAGAGAAATTTGTTTCTCTTTCGCAGATAATTTCAATTAATCAACAGTTCATCTGATTTGGTACTTCATATAGATTTATATATATATATATATATAT
>NC_068999.1:38037086-38040830 GCF_001194135.2 Octopus bimaculoides | reverse complement strand
ACATGTGTGTGTGTGTATTTATTGTATATATATATGTATACACATGTTTGTGTGCGGTGTGATGTGGTGTGCGTGCGTGTGTGTGTGTGTGTGTGTGTGTGTGTGTGTGTGTGTGTCGTCTCTCCACTGCTATGCTTACCGAGTGTGTTTAAAGAGCAGCAGTGAAATGGTATATTGCTACACATGCACGTACAAAATCGCGCATGCAAGCAGACACACAATGCCTATATATTCAGAAGCAAATATGTCTCTGTTTATCCATCTATTTATGTGTGTGCATACACACATACATACAACCATACATGTGAAGAAAATTTGGGAGCAGAAACAATATCGCGTCGAAGTCAAGATCTCCGTCAACGTGCCGCTGATGACCCATCTTTCATGTCGAGGATCATCACCAGGGACACGAGTTGGTATACAGGTAAGACCCTCAGACGAATTCCTCCATCTCCACAATCGAAGAAGGCACGAGAGAGCCGCACCTCCATCACGAATATGCTCTTCGTATTTTTCAACACCCGCTGTATTGTGCATCGATAATTCGCCCCCCGGGGCCAGTTAACCAATTGAGAGTTCTACTGCGACAATTCGAAGTGTCAGTTGTAGTAGTGTCGTTGTAAGAGTTCTCAGTTGGAGTCAGTTTCAGTTACCGGATATACACGAGTTTGAGTTATCGTCAAGGTAGGCGTTTTAAAGTCAATGTCTTGCGGAGCTATCAGCAATAGCACGACAGACGAGTTAATGATAATAAGGCGCGGAATACTGCCACAGCATAATTGTAGTGATAAGAATTTTACAGTGCCGACAATAGAAGACAAGTGAATGAGAATCTCACATTATAATAGTCATCTGGAAAGTAACAATCTACTTCCAGTTGAACAGAAAAGATGCAAAAAGCAAAGTAGGGCATCACAGAAACCCACGTATTAGTTGATAAACTGATAATTAGAAATTATAGATGCACATTGACGGGATTGAACGAAGCATGTTTGGATTACAGAAAAAAAGCATATGACATGGTATCGCATAGTTTGGTAAATAAAACAATGTGCATGTTCGGAATAAGAGAAAAAATGGAGAAAATGGTTAATGAAAATGTGAAACATTGGAATACTGAATTCATTGGAGGAAAACAAAGACTTGGGCAAGTGCTGCGGCAGAAATTCTCAAGTTGGCTCAGGGAGAATATAAGAACTGGAGGCTTGACCAAGTTGTGAAAGTTGGGTACCAGAGGCTGTGTCAGAAATAGGGATTTTAAGCTGGAGGTACTTGGCATAATCATCGGGTTGAAAGAGATCTTCAGTTAGAGAAAGACAAGCTTTTATGAGATTTTGCTATTCAAACGAATAAGAAGCTAGAAAATAATAAACCAGACATAGCAATGATAGACAAGGAAAAGCGAAGTTGCTTTCTAATTGATCTACCAAGTCCGTTTCATACCAGGATTGTAAAGAAAGAAGATGAAAATCAAGCAACAAAATACAGTCCCTTAAAATTTTAATCTGTAAGAATGTTGAATATGAGAACTCTATAGATGGTGCCTGCAATAACTGGAGCATTGGGAACGGTAAATAAAGATTCAGAAGAAAATTAGACTAGATTGCCCTGCTGAGCTTCTACAGAAAGCTTGCTTGTTAGGGACGGGGATGATTATCAGAAGGGATTTGAGAACTTGAAAGATTATTGAAAGCTTATGGATATTTAAGGTTACCCACATAAATTCTACCAGGAATAAGAACGAACCTGAGGCAAATCGAGTAATAATTATAATAATAATAATAATAATAATAATAATAATAATAATAATAATAATAATAACAATAATAATAATAATAATTGTTTACTGAGTTGGTGAATGTATAATACATTAATACTTCAAATGTATAGCATCGTGTATCTTTCCTATTCAATGAGCTTTTGCTTTATTGTTATTTAATTTTGCTCTTTCAAATATCGTATTATTAAAGATATTTAATATGTTGATATTTTTACTGTAATGCTATGGAAATTGATATTGGATTTTATTGCTACACTTTTCTTACAATATTTATATATTTGTATGTAGCGATACATCAATATATAAATTTCATTAATCCGTAATATTTCATAAACTTTGAATCCAAACATGAATTTCGGTAATATTCACCTCCAGCCACCTTCCCTTCATTTATCATCCTTATTAATTTGGAAAAGTTTAATTTTGAAAACGAAACATACCATATCAATACACATATTTATTGGATGGTCGGAAACTATGTATTAACAGTGTTAACACCTTGTAGTCTATTGGGTTTTAATATCCGACTAGCCAGCCATGAATGTGTATCTTAGTGGGGTGTCAAGGGACAAGTGGATAGATAGATAATCAGCGACACGGTTTCGAATGACAACAGGGTTGAATAAATGTTTTACTTTTTGTTACAAAGCTCGTTTGAAAATGAATGAACATCACAAAACTATATCACGCTTTCATATGTTTAAGACTGTGATTTTTGACATTGAGAACATTTCCTGCCCGTGTCTGTTCACTGCTATACATTATATACATACATAAACACATACATACATATATGCATGCATGCATACATACATAAATTCATACATACATTCATACTCATGTGTATGTGTATGTATGTGTGTTAATAAAATGAGACAACAAAGCCAAGGCTGTGTGGAACTTATAAGACACAAGCTTAAAAGCCGCCCTATCGGGTAGCTTTTAAGGTAGCTCATGTGAAGGGCTCTTCATCGGGGCTTGGTCCCTAAAATGATATTCCATGCATTGAGTACATATTAAATTTTATTAAACTTGACCAATATTCTTCGAGCAATGAACAATTTTCATCAAAACAATGATATAATTTGTCGATTTGGAACTTATTGCGAAGCTGCATGACAAACAACATATTTTGTCTTTGATTAAAGAGGTGTAAATTATATTACCCGATCTTATTTCCTTCTTCAGTACAATATTCCAAAATATAAATCCGAGAATGCAAATAAAAGAATAATAAATTCGACCAAGCGTCATCAAACGATTATCCCAAAACAGCATTTCCGAATTCATATAAACTCGTCTATATGAATTCGCAGTTTGAAGCATGGCGGCTGTTTCAGACACCGTTTTCCCCAACAGAAAACAGTATCTCTCGGAGACTCTCTATTCCTTCGTTTACGCCATAGCAAAACTCGACGAACAGAGCAGAAGCACTGCAAAACAAAGTCGCACCACGTTGCCTGAGGGTCGCATCAAGTGGCTTCTAGCAACGGAAAACCAAAATACAACGGGCTTGTCTCAAAGCGAACGTATCCGGTTAGTTGTGGGAACCCCTCGTATGTGTGTGTGTGCGTGCGTGCGTATGTGTATGTGTGTGTGTGTGTATGTGTGAGTGTATCTATATTTTTTAAGTGTAGATTTTATGTGCGTGCGCATTTTTCAATCATCTGTTTGGCTTGTTCTGGTATATGGCATCAATCAGAAAAAATATTTTGCGAAATCCTTGAAGTGATGTGATAAGGCAAAATATACTCCATTTGCGTCCGAAACTGTCTTCTCTGAAATGAGATACCTTCAATTTAATGTACAGCAGCGACATAGCAAACTTTTAAATAATGGTCAATAATAACGCTGGATATTTCATTAGCCAAGTCCAACTGAGACAATGTAAGTTGTGCACATATAAGTAGCTATGTATATATATATATATGTGTATATATATATATATATATATATATATATAT
>NC_068999.1:38033262-38036514 GCF_001194135.2 Octopus bimaculoides | reverse complement strand
TATATATATGTATGTATATGTATATGTATATATAACTACATCGTTATATAGATATATACATACATATGTAATCATGAAGGTATGTAGGTGAGTGCGTGAATGTGATTCTTTGTGTGTGTGTGTGTGTGTGTGTGTGTGTGTGTGTGTGTGTGTGTGTGTGTGTGCATGTAAAATATGGCGCCTGGGGATGTAATAGAATACCATTCGGAATAAATCAATTTCTAATCATTTCAAATTTGACAAGAGCCAGTCGCTATTCAGCTCAGTGTCTCTGACAAACTACTTTTCACGAGAACATATACGTGTGTATGTATGTTTGTATGTATGTATGTATGTATGTATGTATGTTTATATGTATGTATGTGTGTATGCATGCATGTATGTATGTATATGTATGTATGTGTGTATGTATGTATACATGTATGTTTGTATATGTATGTGCATATATGTATGTATGTGTGTATGTATGTACGTATGTATGTAAGAGTGTATATAGGTATGTATGTGTTAATAAATGTATTTATCAATGAATGTAGGGATATGTCAAAGTGTGTTTGCGCGCGTGTATTGCGTAAGAGAGAATGTTTGTCAACCATCTCTGTAACGCTTTAAAATCGCACAAACCAAACTGGAAGGCACAGCCCTCTTTCTTTCTCACCACGTGAACTGCAACCAATTTTTTGAGTCTCTTATTAAGAAGCAATTCTGATAATTTTGTAGAATTCTTCTTTTCTCATCTTCTTCAATAACAATGTCTTTTTTCTGAGTAGCATTCTCAGAGAAAAAAAAATCTTCAACCTTCCCTCTCAGTTTAGTATCAGCCTCGACACTGTACACAGTTTGCACTACACCACTATTTCTATACCTTTCCACCGCCACCACCACCATCACCACCATTTCGTCTATCTTTAAACCATGACCCTGAAATGGCTTATATATAACGGAATTGTTATTGTGTATATCACAAAGTGTATATAAGTTGAAACATTTTGTTAGCCTTCTATTTTTTTAATAATTGTTTGTTATATAATATTATGTTATATTATAGTCAAAGTATATCATGTACTATTTTAATAGAAATAAATTATTGGATTGTCAATAGTATTTAATTTATCTTTGTAATTGCATTACACCGATATTTATAAGGTATTCAACTGACGTACCAGTGAATTGGATCTTTTTCTCAGTTTGTTACTTTATATATATATATATATATATATATATATATATATATACATTAAATGCGAAATTACTTCGTTCGTTTGAAATCTACAGACATCATTATTCATTTCCTTTCACTTAATAATCCTCCAATTATATTGGATTCGAATTTTACGTATACAGCCAGCAGCTTTTCGGAGTAAGTCGATTACATCCTGTGCTTGACTGATACTTATTTTCGCTCGGTGTTCTCCCGATTCTGCCACCGCACTGCCTTACCCTTCTACAATATTGTCATGAGTTATGTTCAATATATATTCAAGTTATACTCATCAAGTCCTTCAATATCTCTCTATGTATACAGACACTCTTCTATCGATACACGCTACGTGTGAATACATAGCATGGTTCAGTGTATTCCAATGTGAATAAGCGTACCTCCTCTGACTGTCCAATCACACTTCTAATTCATCAAAGGTAACAAGACTTTCCCAAATACCTTGAAGCGGTTTCTTTTCTTAATAACTATAGATAAGATTCATTCACCTCAAGAGGAAGTAAATCTATTAATCATCTTGAGTAAAGATGATTAATAAATTTTGGAAGAATGTGGCGATAGTCCATGGAACTCCCTTTCCACTAGGTTCACTATAGCTGTCAATGGCTCCAGCTCTTTATTAAATAGAAATAAGATGGGTCTGTGGCCAATGCACACAAACATACGAGAAGAACTGAGCTTTAGACATGTGCCGCACAAGTGTTCCAGTAGATATACTCTGATGTCACATGAACCAGTATCTCCGGTTGGGGATGAAATAGGCTGTGGTGCCTAGACCACAAGAGTTAAGAAAGAAAGAAAGAAAGAAAGAAAGAAAGAAAGAAAGAAAGAAAGAAAGAAAGAAAGAAAGGCAAATTTGACTTCGGCGGTATTTGAAGTCAGAACGTTAACAGACGGGAGAAATATGGCAAAGGACAGAAAGAATATGAAGTAAAATAGCTTTTGTCAATATACTGTCAACAGAGTGAGAATAAATTTAAAACTAACTTTATTACATGTGAAGAAGATAGAAAGAAAAAGAAAGAGGAAAAGAAATAAGAGATAGAAACAATAGGCGCGTTTTTAAACAAATAAAGAATTTGTAACTGGACGTAAGTTGATTGAACCGACGTCAAGAAATCAGGGTTAAATCGAAGAAGAATCCATGAGGCTAATCTACCCCACAACAGAAACAAACAACTGTGAATTTTAATTGAACATAACTAATTCTGAGAGAGTTGGAATGAATGGCGTAAGAGACCAGGTCAGAGTGGTCCGAAAAGAAAACTTCAACGCATAGAGAAATAGATAAAAACCTTATCATAAAGTTTCTGAGATTGTGATGACTAAAATTTTTGATGATATACACGTGTGGTGCATCACACGCACACACAAACGCATACATGCATATGGGTATGAAAGAGTGTGTTGTGTGTGTTGGCGTGCACACACACATCTATCTATCTCTTTATCTATCTATCAATCTATCTATATATATATATATATGTGTGTGTGTGTGTGTATACAGAGACTAAGAGATAAAGAGGCAGAGACTACAGGGAAGTCTGCCTTAAGATATCCAGTAAAAAAAATCAGTATAAAGTATCCGATACTTAAAAAGTGGATGATGTTTTATAAAAGCAACGACACTAACTTTTTTTGCTCAATGTAGAAGGATTTACTTTGTATTTCGTTGTTTCCCAAATACAGAGAACATTTTTTTTTACTATTCCCTTGATGTCATCTTACTACACTAATCAGTTTTCCTTGGCTTGCTTCTAAGTGTTTTTCTAATTCTACTGTTGTTACATTGTATTAGTTTTCTTATTTTTTTAGACAGACATTCACACGGAAATGCACGCACGCACATAAACATCAGCGCGCACTCAAACACACACACGCATATATATATATATATATATATATATATATATTATATTATATATTATATATTATATATACGCACTCATAGTCACTCACACAGCATGCCCAAAACCACACAGCAGTACATATAATCAGTTATCTTTCCTTTGATTTACATTCTCATGGCTCTC
>NC_068999.1:38030534-38031357 GCF_001194135.2 Octopus bimaculoides | reverse complement strand
ATATATATATGAAATCAAATCTGTGCTTGTATGTTAACGTTTTAACTTTGTGTCTTCCGTTTTCTGCCTATACTAGCGGCTTCCTCGTTCTATGCTCCTCCTCGAATGTGCGCATCTATTCTAGTACGTATAAAACATAGAGGACACAGATATAGATAGAGAAAGAGAGAGCAAATGAGAGAGCGAAAGACAGGAGGGGCAACACAGAGAAAATATGTGTGTGTGAGATTGTGTGTCTGTGTGTATGGGTGCGTTTGTGGGTTTGTGCTATTTACTTGTCTAACTGTAGTTGCCCATATGAATATAAGTCTCTCATTCTACATCAAGGTCTCTTATTACTTATCAGTGAGGAAACATTTTTTTTTCACTATAGGACTGTGTTTTAGCATTCTCGTTTTGCCAGTGATATATGCATATCTATATATTTAAACATACATAGATATGCATACAGAAATATAGAAATACTATGTGTAAGTGTGAGTACGTGTATACGATATTCACAAAAACAGTGTATATGTTAAAAAGAATACTTTGGTTCGCAAAAGAACATAGACATAGGCAATTACATGAGTATTATTGGTCAATAGGCATTAGATTTATGTGTATATATCTAATATGAATGCATATATGCATATATGCATACACAAGCACAAACATATACAGAAGGAAAGTGAGAAAGAATGAGAGAGTGAGAGAGTGAAAGAGAGTGAAAGAGAGACACACAGAGTGATATATATATATATATATAGGTATCTGCATATAAATATGTATATGTACGCTCACAGATATATATATATATATATACATATATATATATATATAT
>NC_068999.1:38029066-38029803 GCF_001194135.2 Octopus bimaculoides | reverse complement strand
ACACACACACACACACACACACACACACACACACACACACACACACACATATATATATATATATATAAATATAGAGATAAGTTAGTAGATGTGGCATGTAGTTTGCTTGCAATCTCTGAATTGGATAACCGTTTATCACGAAACACCAATATTCTCAAGAATCGTTCCCAATATTATTCAATCGTGTGCATAACTTATCATGCATTGGTATTTATGTATAAATATGTACAATAGCACACGTTTATCAACACGTAAGAACAACTACAACAACATGTGCTTTTATCCATATACACACACACAAGTATACACACACGTACACACACACACACACATATATGCGTATAGATTTGTTTAACTATACGTATCAAATCTTATATATTGTATAATATTTATATATAATATATACACATACGCGTGTGTGTATGTGTATGTGTGTGTATGTGTATGTGTATGCGTTTGTGCGTGAATGAGTGTGTGCGTGCGTGTGTCCGTATGCCTTGTAAAATAATATTTGTGCATTTAGGCCTAAATTAATCAATGTTTCACCGCAATCTGTAATTTCCTGCCTCATTGTTGAATAAATTTCTATTCCGTAAGATTACGCGCGCGAGAACATTCACACACGCACGCACACACACAATTACATATATAATATTTGTATATACATACAAATATATATATATGCATATAACTATATATACACATGTATATATATATATATATATATATATATATAT
>NC_068999.1:38024319-38028239 GCF_001194135.2 Octopus bimaculoides | reverse complement strand
TATATATATATATATATATATATATATATATATATTGGATTGTTCCAATAGTTATCTAAACTTCAAAACTCAATGACTTTACATAAAGGCAACTCTTGCGAAAATCTATTATGTTTTCTTGTTGCTACTTCGTTTCGATTTTTGTAAGGATTTCTATAAGTTTTGCTCTGTTACCTAGCATTCTATATTTTCTATTATATAACATGAAACTATCTTGGCGTATCTGCGGTACATATTCGAGAAAACGCGCGAGAGTTTTACTGAGTTGTTTGACTCGTGAGAAATAGCAGCCAAATCTTCGTAGACTGCAACCACAACCTCGTAAAAAGGGGCAGAAACCAGATAGCCGTACACATACCTAAAAGGATAGGTGGGAATTGAAGGGTTGCTCACATAATCAGATGAACATATAGAGGGAACTACAAAAACAGAGAAACTGTAAAATTAAGGCGGTTTCAAATGCATAAATTTAGACTTTGGAAAGGCCTTTGTGATTAAACAAGGAGCTATAGTTTGGAAGGAAATATTCTATTCTATTATGATTTGCCACACAGAAAGTATGTCAATTTAATGAGAGTAATAGACGGGGAAAATAATATGTTGAATAGTCTTGACAATCGGTACCCACAAGAAAATGAAGATGGGAGAGGAGTGCTGCTGAAAACTATTTTGTCACCTTTCTTGCTCGCTGTTATAGTAAACTACGGGACGAAGCAAAAGTTGTTTACTTCATAGATTGAAAGAGAAAAAAAATGTGTGTATGTGAAAGCCAAGTATTTATTATTCTATTTATCTAAAAGCATTAGAATTGATGTAAATGAAATGAAATCTGTCTGGTTTGAAACCGTATCTCTCATTCAGATCTTTCCCATCTTGCGTCACTAGTATAGGGGGTGGAAGAAACTTAGAGCTAAGCTGATAGCCAACCATCCTATTCGTTCGACTACAAGTTAAAAGAAGTAAGAATATGGCACGCCATAAAATATAATTCGATGATAGGAAATCTGATAATACAAGTGTTGTTAGCAGAGACAAGTATTAATTGTCGACTGTTTTTTTTAAAAAAAGAGAGAAATAAAAATTATGAAGACATTTTTAAAAACGAAGCATTTGTTCATTTTGAGAAGGAGAATGGCACTCAGAAAGATTTCATTCAAACCAAACTGTAATTTACGTGTGAATGCTTTAACACTCATCATTTTCATTTTGATAATTCATTTGATTAGATTAGATGCAAATGGATTCATCAGATTGTCACATGATTCACTGAACAGATGTCAAAGTGCGATGAGCTTTTTAATGCCACGAAATATTTTTCCACTGTAAGAGAAAATACTAACAGTTGTCAACACCATCGTACATCGTCGAACCAAATACATCTATCTCCACTTATGGCGAGTGCGTGGTTCCAAGAAAACTCAGTGATAAATGAATTCGCAGTCAATGGATTACCTCCACGCACTTTGTAAATGGAAGGAATAAGAGATTCACTGATACTAAACTCGTAACCCGCTGCAGCTAAACATGAACCATCACGTTTTCTTTATCATCGCTAGCTTTTCTTGTGGATAAATACACTGTGTCATTTATGTACGTTAACAGTATGGGAGTGAGGATGAGTTTGCAATCAGCAGAGGCTTCCTATTTTAATCTTCAATAAATGTTTGAAAGATTTTACGCGAAAGTTTGTGGAAGAGTTCAGAAGAAATTGAAATACCAAAACGGCCCATAATCTAAAGTTTCGTTCCTTTAATGTACGTTATACAGAGTCATAAATAATGACAAGGGTTATGTCTCATCCGTTCGCGATATTTAATTATAGCTATATCTGTGGTCGTATTAGCAACATGATCACCAGTGTTGCAATGAAGTGAATGTTTGCTAAATATTGACGTTATTATGGTGAAATAACAACCCTAATCAGATTTAATGATAGTTGAATATTCTAAAAAAATAGAGGCCATGTTGTATGATTCGTATAAACCAATACATACATACATACATAAATGCATACATACATACATACATACATACATACATACATACATGCAAAAGTACGTGCGTATGTACGTAGTACATGCATGCATACATAAATGAATGCTTACATGCAGGCATAAGTATGTACATACATACATACATACATACATACATACATACATGCATACATGCATTTGTGAGTAAATGCCTGAGAGATAATCTGGAGAAGCACGGATTATCAAAAAAAGGAATCAACCGTCTAATTGACACCTGAGTATTACAATGCTTAAGTGGATCAGCAACAATCTCCAAGACGTTTCTTAAACTTAAAACGTGACATTATTCTTGTTATCTGCATTCAAACAGAGGAAGAATTTAAATAATTAACACGCAACAAGAACACACACACGTGTGTATATGTGTATATATGTGTGTATGAATGTATGTATTCATTCATATGTATGTACATCTATCTATCTATTTATCTATCAATCTATCTTTCTATTCCCTCTCTCTTTCTCTCCCTAAATATCTTATACATATATGTATGTATGTATGTATGTATTGTATATATAGCCAATTGTTATGACGATACTTGTTTACACTATAACCGTGTATTGACAATAAAACATGCAACGAAGCAGGGTAGCAACAACGTAACAATCCCAACAAACTCTACACGAAATATATGCGAACCAACAAATGATATTCTGACAAACTACCAAAACGACACCTTATGGCTTGCTGTGATTAACGCTTACTCTCTGTGACTCAGACCGCTACTATTAATAGTCGTTCAGTCAAGTCTATTCTCGCAGCGGGAGTCGTGACTCTCGTCACAACAATATATAATATGATGTGTATTATATTTAAAAAAGCAGAGTAATCACATAAAAATTACATGAAGTGGAATATAAAGGTAATTGGAATAGAGTGTCCAGTAGAACTGTTATAAAAGGTTTGCCTCCTTAATCAAGAAATTATTAGATAGCTGAAAAGAACGAATAGCATGGGAACGCAGGTTGCAGGTAGTAAGCCTGTTATGCATGCAAGACTCCAGGAGCTCCAACAAAACCCGTAAGAAAGAGGAAAAAATAATACGTTGATAGATGAATAGATAGATAGATAGATAGATAGATAGAGAGAGAGAGAGAGAGAGAGATAGATAGAGAGAGATAGAGAGAGAGCGAGAAAGATACAGATAGATAGATAGATAGATAGATAGATAGATAGATAGATAGATAGATAGATAGATTGAGTGATTGACTGATTGAGTGATTGATCGATTGATTGATTAAAAGACAGATAGTGAGACATTTGGAAACAGGTTCTGTCTGTCCTTACAGAATTAATCGGGAGCTCTGAGATGTAGAATGAAATTAACAGTAATAGTAATAATAATAATAATAATAATAATAATAATAATAATAATAATAATAATAATAATAATAATACGAACGCAGAATACTAATGGGAGAAGAAACCGTAATAGGAAGAGCCGACAGAATGTAAAACTAAATATGAAAACTCGTGAAATGCGATTAATAAGAAGGAAATGACAACAACAATAACAACAACAACAACAACAACAACAACACAATCGAAGAGTAAAAGATAACTGGAGGTGCATTACTTGTACAGCGACATGAGTACATAGAAGACGAACTGATAACACGGCAAACTTATTCTATTTCCATCCTGTACTTAAAATTGTCTGTTTATTCGGATATTTCTAAATTCAACAAGATGGTGATATTGGCAGTAATGGCTACTAACTGAACCTGGTGCTTTGACAAATATTGCCATAATGCCCACCTCTTTCTTTCTTTCTTCCTTTGTTGCGTTCCTTTCTTTCGTTTTATGTTCTTCCCATGCGTGCATGTGTGTGTATGAATGTTTTTATATGCGTATATATATATATATATATATATATATATATATAT
>NC_068999.1:38022054-38022879 GCF_001194135.2 Octopus bimaculoides | reverse complement strand
AGAGAGAGAGAGAGAGAGAGAGAGAGAGAGAGAGAGAGATAGGTAGATAGATAGATAGATAGATAGATAGATAGATAGATAGATAGATAGATAGATAGATAGATAGATATAGATCGAAATATAGATAGATAGTTACGTACATGCTTGCACACATAGATGAATACATACCTGCATTACATACATACATGCATACACGCATATATGCTCACACACACACAGGCACACATAGGTACGTACGTACGTAAATACATACATACATGAAATGATAGAGCAATATTCAGCCTTCCTTTCATTTTTTTACTTTTATTTTCTTTTCTTCTTGTTTCATAGTACTTTTGTTGTTTTCTTCAATTGTTTTTTTTTATATTTTCGTCCTTTCTTTCCCTATTTCTTCTCTTTATTCTTCCTATTTCCCTTTTCATTCGTCATTCCTTCCTCTATTTTTTCATTTCCTTTCTTTATCTCGTTCATTCATCCAATGTTCACCACATTCCTTCTACTTATTTTTGCATACTGCTTCGCTAATCATTTCTCGCTTCATTCAATACTATTCTTGTTGCTGTTGCTCTTTTGTTACTCAGCATTTTTTTATCAGTATTCTTTAATTCTTGAAGAGAGCACTAAACCATATTAGTATTCCGTATATATCTTATGTCATTTCCATTTCACTGGGTGCAAATATATGCTGTGAAGAGAGATGTTATGGGTGCCAGAGAATAGGAGTCAAACACTAAAACTTGATGGCAAAAATTATCTTAATCTATCTATCTATCTATCTATCCTAAGAAAATGTAACTCAATCCTGCAACACGTTTGTATGTATGT
>NC_068999.1:38021100-38022044 GCF_001194135.2 Octopus bimaculoides | reverse complement strand
ATATATATATATATGCTTATACATATACATAAATATGTATAAGGATGTATAAAATATGCACACAGGAAAAAGAATATCGCATGTGTAGATATAATACGTATTGTGTATGTATTTTATAAATGAAATCTTCGTTAACAGTGATTTGTTTGACAGCTATATTATGCCTCAGAATATATCAAAGAAATTGAACCAACACTGATTCTAAATTTAATAGCTGAAAGCAGTTAGCTTTTGAAACTGTTAGTATTTGAAAAACTTGAAGAGAAATAGAAATGATAAGTTCAAGCAGTTTCAAGTCTGTGGTTTCATAAATTAGAGAGTAAATTATTAAATTTAACACATATTTTGCTTATCAAACAACGGCTATCATCAACGTATTGTCTGATGAACATGCCACATAAAAACGCATTTCTAACATTTCCTAAAGTTTAGGTAATTACTGGTCCCGTTAACAAACGTTTCCTTTGAATGCTATATTGTCATTCATTCAAGAAACGATAGATTTTTGATAACAATGCATACTATGGAAAAATATAGGAAGAAAATAGATTGATAAATAGCTTGCTCCATGCATAAATAGATATACAGATGTGTATGATTTGATTTCATTTTGTTTTGAAAGCCCTAATAAATTTTCAGTTCAAATGTTTATCGCTCGATGTGTCCCCTCGTTTATCTATTTTATTCGATTCACCTGAAAGACATCATGTCAAATATTTGAAAATAGATTATCACTAAAGCATGATCAGATTGCAGAAATATCATTGAAACAGTTTTAAAATACGTTTCTTTTCCACGCCGACGTTTGGAATTGAGCATTCTGTGCAAAGGAGAAACATATCTGTAAAAACACACATTAAATATATACATATGTACATATATACATACATAGGTACATACATACATATATACATACATATATAAATACATATATATATATATAT
>NC_068999.1:38018735-38019844 GCF_001194135.2 Octopus bimaculoides | reverse complement strand
TATATATATATGTATGTATGTATGTATGTATGTATGTATGTATGTATGTATGTATGTATGTATAAGTATATATGTATATATGTAAGTATATACTGACATCTGAAATGTAAATGAACCCCATTATTACTTAAGTATTTCTTGAAAGAAAATTATGTTATTTGGTCCATTTATATTCTTAATCTAGTATTGTGTTGGCTTGCCTTACGCAGTTTTTAATGATCTTGGTATCGCACAGATAAACTTGTATAATGACGGCTATTTACATTCAGCCATATCTGTGTAAATGAATGCACACACGCGCACACTCGCACACACACAAACAGACGCACGCACAGACACATTATACATATGTATATTTTGTGTGTATCTATATATTTGTGTATAGATATATAGATAGATAGACACATAGACACATACACACAGGCACACAGACGCACATACACATACGCACACATATATGCATATATTCATGCTTGTAAATAATTGTGTATATCTGACAATGTGTCTCTCTGTGTGACTATGTATACGCTGCTAGGCAATGAATTTTCACACATAACATGAAATTTTAAAGGAAAAAATTAAAATGAAGTTGTAAATTACTTCTAAGATGTGTTGCAGCAAGAAATATTGAACAGTGTTGAAATGTAAGCCATTACAGACGTAAAATATATTGGTAACTGTATCTTTTCTTACTAAAGCCACGAACAATTTTGAATTTAGGGAAGCAAAATGATCGATTGAAGCGACTATTATGTTGTATTCTGATATAAATAAAAATTGCTCTCGTATAGGAGGAAAACAAAAATACGAGAAAAACAATTAAATAATATTCTTATTAAAAATGGCGGCTGGATGTCAGTAGTTTTAATATTACAAATATGGCTGTTGAAAGAAGCATGGTAGAATAATTATTTTTTATACAGGTATGAATATAAAAAACATGGAAAAGCAAAACATACGCCTCGAGAAGAAATGGTTACTAAGTTTTGCTACGATAAATTCATGCATACACATACACACAGACACATATACATACATATATATATATATATATGTATATATAAGCATATGTATATGCGTATGTGCATATATATATATATATATATATA
>NC_068999.1:38013695-38018560 GCF_001194135.2 Octopus bimaculoides | reverse complement strand
TATATATATATACGCATGTGTGTGTATGTATGTATCCATCTATACAATGCATCTATGTATATATATATATATATATGTGTGTGTGTGTGTCTGTGTGTGTGTGTGTGTGTGTGTGTGTGTGTGTGTGTGTGTGTGTTTGTATTTATGTAGGTATACATGCACACATATATACTGATGTCTAAAAGTGTGTAAACTCGATGTGTGTACAACAAATCTGTTTTTCTTCCATTTTACTTGAAACATGTCTTGTTTTTCCTTTCTTTCTTTTACCATTTTTAAGCCATATATTTTCTTACAGTTTTCTGTTTGCAGCTTTGTACTTGGAAAACTATTTTTTGACATTGATAAATTGTTTAGGGTGGCACCTTGAAAACACTGGTATTTTTGTCATATATTTTATTAAACTGTTTTTGTTCTATTTTTGCATCATGTTCTTTTTTTTTTCGAATTTAAAATAAAGAATGTTCTTTATTCATAATGTCATGCGGATCGAATATTACATATACCACATGCGTACACACACACTCTCTCACACACACTCACACACACACACACACACATATATATATATATATATATATATATATTTATATATATATACAGAAAAAATATATATACAAATATATCTAGTATTCATATTTATACACACGCACTTTTATATACATGAATATAGAAAGAAAAAGAGATATAGGCAGGTTCGTATATGTATACACCTATATATGAGTGTGTGCATGTGTGGAATGTATGTATGCCTACACAAACACACATATACCAACAGACACACACAGACACACACACATATACACGCACGCACGCACGCACGCACACTCACGCACAAACATAGTCTCTGATTATTTCAGTAATGGTAGCCATAATATATATTATATTTCTGCAGGTTTATCATAAACTTTGAACTATTGTGATATAATTTTTCCTTGGTGACATATTGGTGATTGTATCGTATTTATCATTTTCTTTTTTTTTTTTTTTTGGAAGTTAAAAGCCAACATTAAATGAAAAACGAAAAAACGAATACGAGAAAAAGAAAAGATATACGAAAATCTGTTTACCATGATTTCGTGTGTTCTTGTGTGGATGATACTGTCTCGAAGACTCCGAAATTTAGCGATATTTTACTCGTTCTACTCTTCAACAAACAATCATATCTGTTATCATTTATCCTTTGCCTCTTTCGATCACTGGACTGTGGCCATGCTGCAGCAATATCTTGAAAGGTTTCTAAGGCGGTGAGCTTGCAGAAACGTTAGCACGCCGGGCGAAATGCTTAGCGCTACTTCGTCTGTCTTTACGATCTGAGTTCAAATTCCACCGAGGTTGACTTTCGGGGTCGATAAATTGCGTACTAGAGTCGATCTAATTGACTGGCCCCTTCCCCAGAATAGAAGACACTGGTTCAGGCTGTCTCACAGTGGGACTGAACTCGCAAAAATGTGGCTGCAAAGCAAGCTTCTTAACCGCACATAAACATACGCACTCTAATGGGAAATATTTCTTTTTAATTGAGCCACGTGACAAGCATTTCGGAGGGAAGGAGTTTAGTTGATATAATCGACATTGTGAACAAGGCTGGTGCTGTAATTTATCGGCCCCAGATGGATGGAAGGTGGATTCAGTTTCGTGGCTTTGAGACTCAAATATAATTAAACGAAATGGAATAACGGTACAGCAGAGTTTGGAGACAAGACGGATACAGTAATATTAGCAGTGATATTCTTTCAAAATATCCATAGATTGAGAAATTAAGAATGCTCAATATATAAACAACATTTGATCATATATTAACTACAATAGGATACCATATGTAACATCCACTTGAAGTTTTGGCGCAAGGCCAGTATTTTCCGGGAAGGGGGTTAGTCGGTTATATCGGCCCTAATGCTCAACTGGCAATCATTCTGGCCCCGAGGGGATGAAACGCAAAGTAGACATCTACAGGATTTGATCTCAGAAAGCAAACACGAACGAAATGCTGCATTTTTGCCCGGCGTGCGAAGATTCTACTATATTAAGAATTACGGTATGCAAACAAAAATGATAATTTAACTTTTTTCACAATTTTTGATGCTTATACAAAGAATGAAAGAAAACCAATTGTCAAAAGAAAAATATTTTATTCCACTGAAATAAATTAAAGCAAATTTCTTTACTTCCTTCTCCTATTCTGCTGAAATACTTTCTCTCACACGGTGTGTGTGTGTGTGTGTGTCTGTTTGTATGAATTGCGTCTGCATGTGTTACGGCGCGTGATGGTGTACATGATTCGTTTTTCTTAATTCATTGTACACTTATCTTGGACATTTTGTGTTAACACTTCCTTCATCTGATTTTTACTCTTCCTTCCCCTCTTTATGTTTGATTTAAACTAGCGAAATGACAGGAGAAAACCACCAATCAACCAATCAAGCGACCGACCTTTATATCGTCAGCTATTATTGTGGAAAAAAAACCACGATATCAGTAACTTTGGTGTGTACAGACAATGTAAGAGAGCCGTGAAAGCCTCGTATTATTGTATCATCGCAAATATTGAACGAAATAGAATTGATCTTGAGTATTCGTTCCACCAAACCAAAGCTGTAGAAGCATCATGTGCGTGTGTGTGCGTGTTTATGTGTGTGTGTGTTCGTGTGTGTGTGCGTGTGTATGTGTGCATGTGTGTGTTTGTGTGTGTACGATTAGATGAAGAAAAATCAAGATATAATTCACAAAGGATATCAATTCTACCTCTGTGTCCTATGACTTCATACATACCATGATGATATATGGGACGCTGTCTGTTTAATTGAGTTTTTGGACAGCATTGTATAAGAAAATTTATCTACATTTAAGCATGTGAAATGTTATATTTTAAAAAGATACTGCTATTCCTATTGACGTTTTTATATTATTTTCTCCTTCGTTCAGTTGCCTTATCACATTGCAATGTAAATCTGCTTTCGAAATTCTAACTCCAACTTTTACATTTTCATATCAAATTATTATCCTTTCGCAACAGAAAAGAAAATATGACCTAATAGCGAACGTGCTGTGTTTAATGGTTGATATTAACTTACAGATTGTTTGAAAAGCCAGCAAAGCGAAGAGATTTATCACGTTAATGTTTGTAGAGTATAACAGATAGAAGCGTGATTAATATACACACACATGTACATACATATATACACATGTATATATATATATAGACATATACATACATACACATATACATACACACGCACACACATATCTGCTTTTATGTAGGTGTGTGCTCATGCATATATACTTATATATGGGCATATGTACGTATATACATTTGCATTTACACACACACAAACACACACACACACATACACAAACACGCACACACGATATGTTGTGAATATGGAGTTGATTTCTAATACTGAGATTTGATGCGGACTTGGAAAGTTTGATGTTATTAGGTTGTCATGTCACTGTGTATTTCATATTATCGCCGATATTACGCTGTGATATATATATAACGTATATAGTTTTACCGCAGTTTTTTCCTTTCTTTTTTAAATGCTATCTGGTAAATATTTGAAGGTGTAAACGATGCTATTGCTATTCAAGTAATAATTTATAGCTAACGTTCGCAATCATCGCTAGCTTCTACAGTCCACATTTAGAATGTGAGATAAATGGTTTTTATGTTCTATCTGTCAATCTAGCATCATCTCTGTTTGTATGTTAAGCAAGATTCCCTACTGGGAAGTGATTTTTCCATGTATTCACATCTAGCATCTATATTTCGGTTTTGTGTTTCGGACCATTTGTACCGAACATTTTCACTTATTTCATGGATCCAACAAATTGAATTCTTTCCCTCGCCTTTGTTTCGTGTTTTTGTGTTCGGAATTGCTTCTGTATCCAATATTTATGCTTGTATATTTGATAAATGTATTTAGACCAAGGACATTATACATTCTGCAGTTTGATAAGAGCAAAAGAGAATGTTATAAAATCTACTTAAAAACATATCGTTGATAATTAACTTTCATGTTGAATACTTCCCATGCATTTGTAATGATTCACGTTGTGTGTGTTTGTCTGTGTATGTGTGTCTGCGTATGTGACCGTCAGTGATTATGTGTGCATGCGCAGACACACACATACATATGCGTATATTTGTTTGTATTATGTATATGTTTGTATAGATAAATATATATATATATGTGTGTATATATATATATATATACGCACATATGTATACACACACACACACACACACACACACACATATATATATATACATATATATATATATATATATATATATTTATATATATATATATGTGTGTGTGTGTGAATACCTTTACGTATATATGTATGCATAGATGTATATATATGTATATCAACATATACTTGTATATATGTATGTGTCTAAATGTATAAGAGTGTGAGTGTGTCTGTGTTAGTAATTTAACAAAAGCACTTCCGCTGTATCTATGAGAACTAATTGGATGATTGAATAAGTAACATGCGAATGTAATGGAAAACAAGATTCAAAAGCAACTGCGTAGGCTTCGAGCAGTAATAGTAGTGTAGCTGTGCAAGAATTAGGTGTCATAAATTCTAGTCAACTAAGGTGAGATTGGGCTGGGAAATATTAACACGTTACAATTAAGTTAGGGTAGTATTGTTCCACTGACCACAACGTAGACATATATGTGTGTGTGTGTGTGTTTATGTGTCTGTGCGCGTGTGCGCGCGTGTGTGTACATACATACATACATACATATGCATACATATATATGTGTGTATGTATGCATGTATGTATGTATATATATATATATATATATACACACACACACACACATATATATATATACACACACATACATATA
>NC_068999.1:38007972-38013486 GCF_001194135.2 Octopus bimaculoides | reverse complement strand
ACACACACATACTTAGGTAGGTTTCGGTCACACACAGCTAACTTAAAAGCACCACCTGTAAAAGACATTTAGTAATGTATTTTTGTATAGTTATTTTTAGGCACCATTGCCCATTCGATTAAAGAGTTGTTGCTTGCAACAATATATCCGGGTGTTGGTGGTTTGTCTGGAATTTGTTGGAGATATTACCCAGGAACTTTCCTCCTTTATATGTTTTGGAATGATGTTAAAAAGAGCAGGGTCCAGTTGAGGAGAAGTAGTTCTGTCTTAGTGTTGGGATGTGCAGAGAACACGATTTCTGTAGAGGACGCATAGCACAGCGACCAAACCTTGGGTGGATGTTAAAAGTGAAACCGATATCATTTGGGCAATACTCTCGGAACAATTTTCACATCATACAAATAATATAGCACTCTCGGTGGCGCTGGAGAGAATACAGTTTGTGATTCGCGAGTCGATCCCAGTAATTAAGACCAAACATGCCATCATTTTTTTTTTTTTTGTAACTGATCTCTGGGGTGCTTCAAGCTTTTTAATATTCTGGCTCGTGTAAGGAGACCATAGCAGACAACAAATAATTTGATGAGATGAGAAATAAGGGAGAAAGTTTGGTAATTCAATGCCTGGGACTTGCTGCCCTTTTTGAAGACTGGAACGATCGACTGAGAAAGGAATCCATCAGGCATATAGCCAGAATCTGGAGATTTCCTCCAGAGAATGGCTAGGGGGAATGCGAGGTGGTGACGGCATTCCTTCAGGACTTTAGTGGGGAATTTGCCAAGACCTTTTTGTAATTTTACTTCTAGTTGCCATGATATCTGAGACACCAAATGATATATCACACAGCGTGTACCAAGGGTTTGATTCGTCAATGCTGTTCAGATTAATTATATCCGGATTGCTAAAAGCGGAGCACCATGTCCTCTGTGTCACTTTGCAGTCTGTTGTTTTCATCAATGAGAGGTCCAATAGATATGACTGCAACCATATGCTTTTTAGCAACTGAGAAGAATACTTTTGGGTTGACTTTTATTTTATCAATGGCTCATTTCTCTTCGATACAAATTGGTGTATGTAATGTCGTAGGCGTTGCTGTCATAACGCAAAGGGACGGGACGCACATGTCGATCCTCCAATAATTACGTCAGACAACAGCTGTCGATTGCAATATTTTTAGCGAACCCGCCATATTGAAGGTAACAGTGACCTCTACAGAATATGAATACAGTGTAAAAGAATTGGAACTAATACAGGAACGCATTTTATTCAACACTCAGATATTCCTTGATAAAATTATATGTGGGAAAGCTTTAAATGTGTAGAACATTATAAATCTGTGTGTAATACGGCATTGATAGAAATAGTTAAGCAACGAAAATCAATATAAGGTTTTCCTATAGACCCACAACAGACCAAAGTATAAATATTAACCATAAAATCGTTACAAGAGTAAAGGAATATAAATTGGGCCATCGCCGACGAATGGGAAACGGCTGCAAGCGTCAATAGAATGAGAATATAGGAAATAATCTTTGCATCAGTCCCATTTTTTGGAAAGGAAAATGGCTGCCGCTTCATAACATCTCGCGTGGGAATATTTAGACCTTAGAAAACAATGTGGTAAACAAACATTCGGAGAAAGATTGAACGTAAAAGAGGAAATGCCTCTAACCTTAATGAAGTCAACAATGAAATTATATAGATGAAGTGTTATACAAATACTACAGAAATATATAACCAAAGAAAATCAAAGAAGGCTTTAACAAAGAGGTGTTTGATAAGTTGCACGTCGTTTGTCATTACGAAAACGAAAATATATTTGTGTTGCAAAAACAAAGAGTTTGACTCTTACTGAAAACGATTTTATTATAGTTATAAAAACAAAATGAATGCAGCTGCGCTAAAATCAAGTGACATGGAAGTTATTTAGAAGTAAAAAATACATGGATCATCAGTGTAACAGCCTTGAATACAAGAAATATGTTTGAAAAAGGAACAATTCTAGGAATAAATAACAACACTTGAGCTTGAAGTCTAGAACCGTTTGAGAAATCGAAAATAATAATATTCCAAATTAGTTGCAAAAAGAGAAACTCGCAAAAATTATTCAACGCTATACCATTTTGAAAGTGAGATAAATATTAGACAAAATGATCCGGGGGTGGGGTGGGATTTTGTTATCAAAAAATAAAATAGAAGTACGAGTACATGGAATATGAACTATTTTTTCGAACAACGAAAGACACAAATGGAAAACAAGACAAACAACGCAAAGAACGTCCTTTCATCAGTTGTTGGCTGTTTTTCTAGTCTTTTATTTCGAACACATGTACATATATGTATGTATATATGTATACTTATAGATGTAAGTATGTACATATATGTATGTATATATGCGTGTATATATATATATATATATATATGTGTGTGTGTGTGTGTGTGTGTGTGTGTGTGTGTGTGTGTGTGTGTGTGTGTGTGTGTGTATGTGTGTGTGTTATTTATATTATATATATACACATATACATATACTTATACGCACACGCACGCACACACAAACGCACACACACACACACACACACACACACACACACAGTCACATATTATACAGTCATCTACATATAAGGCATATAGCATTTTTGTCACTGCTAGCTATGACAAAATTATGAAAATCTCGCAGAAAACTGATTCTAGAAACACACAGCAAGAAAATGTTTCATAGAAAAACAAAGTAAGACTATAATCTCCGATATGTTGATTGAAATAGAGGATTAGGAAGAGTCGAAGAGAATATTACCTAAGGCATGTATGTATTTCACGTGATGATAACTTATATCTCGAACAGATGTGAAGAAAATATGGAAATATAAAATCCTTGAAAGATATATATGTACATAATTTTTGTATTGAAAGCCGAAAGCTTTACACATTATAAAATGCGCCTTAATAATATCAATAAAAAAAAAACGTAAGCAGACAGTTATCAGTGTAAAACACAGTACCTACGCAAAGGCATAAAATATCTAAAATAGCATTAGTAAGGAGTGTACTCATACATATTAGTTTCATTTTTATTGAAGCAGTAAAACCAAATCTAAAATATTGTTCGGATTCAGAGAGCATGTCTGCTGCTATTGAACAATTAAATACCAATGAAATATTACTGAAAATAATAATAATGCTTTGTTTCTAAATTAGCAGTAAGGCCTGTAATTTTGAGGAACGGAGAAGTGTACAATATGGACCTCAGTGATCAACAGCTACTTATTTTATCGATCTCGAAAAGCAAAATCTATCTCGGTGGAATATGAAATCAGCGTAAAGGCGGACGGAATGCTGCTAAGCATTTCTTCCGGCGTGCTAGCAATTCTACTAGATGTCCATCATAAGAATTATGATAATTATTTCAAAATTTGGCACAAGGTCAGCAATTGAAATCAAGTGGATAAGTCGATTACATCGACTCAAGTACTTAAGGATGAAAGGTAAAACCAAACTCGGTGGAATTGGAACCAAGAGCGTAAAGACGGACGAAATGCCGATAGGCATTTGTGAGAGGAGTTAACGATTTTACCCGCTGTCCGCCTTAAAACAAATAATAATTATAATATTAATAAGGCTTTCAACAGTATACCGTATTCATGGATCTTGAAATCGCTGGACATCTTCAAAATTTCTCCTGTAATTTCAAACTTGCTGAAGCATGATATATCAATGTGGAATACGATTTTCCATCTACATCACTCTAATGGCAAACTGAATCAACTGTGGTATTTTCCAAGAAAACTTATATTCACCTCTAATGTTTTGCACAGCCCTAGTACCCCTTACAAGTGACCTTAATAGAACAAGGTATAGGTTTAAAATTGACAATAAGGAAAAATCCATCTATTTTATATGGAAGACTGGCTGGCTTAAAACTCTATGGCAATCGTAAGCAGTTGATAATTCCAAACTTTTGCGCAACATTTCTTTTAACGGTTTCCTCCATACCGTTCCTTTTCAGTTTGCATCGAGTATACAATTGAGGTTCCCACTAGAGGTACTAGGTGGTACCACTAGTGGTACTAAGGGAATTGTTCTATAGTATGATTTCCAGGCCTTGGGACGTGTAATTCTCAGCCGAGAGGTTGGGTATATATAAATGAATCATAATCTGAAGACATCATTCTATCATTGTTACATCGAGCTTCAGAGCTATTGTCCTATTATTCAAGAGTCCAGGAAGAAAATCATGAGCCAGATACGCTATAAATCTTGACCATTACAAAAGTACATTGTCATTCTTTCCGATGAGGGGACAATCAAACGAGGCATAAACCGCGTAGACGTTACGAGTGAACGTATGTGCGACCGTGCTTGCCTGGGTGCGTGCATACCTGTAACCTCGTTTGTAATTATAGTTTCATAATCTATTCTGAAATGCATGAAAGAGTTCAACAAGTGTTCATTTTCTAAGCCAGCCGCTCTATTTTAGGGAAACATGTGTTCAATTGTCTATGGAGGTTCAGAAAACACAATGTACAAAATTCAACGGACGTTATACAAATAAACGGAAATTTAAGTTTACCAGATGTGAAAATATTCCTATCTCTAACATTTTCAGTTGTTTTATAAATGAAAAGTGACTTGAGCTTTAATTGTCTCCTGTATAAACCTAACACAACAACACTCGAACTATATGAAGATCAGTTGATTTTTATATCGTTAGGAAAATCACAAAAGATTAACTAACTCTCTAACACTCAACACTTAACATTACTATTTCGTTTGCCATTTTCTTTTTATAATCTGCATGAAATGGTTGTGTCTATCGAGTTCGGTCACGAATGATTAATTGTTTAAAGCTTAATGGTGTGTACTTCTTTCGAAGATATTTGTTATGTCTGTGGGGAAGAATTGTACAAAATCACGAAAAACCAGTTGATTTTATGTGATGCTCAACGTTTTTCATTCACTCAATTCCCTCGGCCTTATTCATTTATATATTTATTTACTGCTTTATTTATATTTTTGGTTTATTAATGCATTCAACGTTGGTTGCAGTGTCTTTGGAGATATTAGAATAGAGAAATAAATCAATTATAATTGCGTTATAATGCAATGCAGTTTAATTTGGTTTGAGCAACAAATCTGCGATCCTCTTTAATAAAGACCCCTTAGTAAAAATGACAAGAAACGACGTGAAAGCTTGGATAATGAGAAGAAAATTAATTAAAATAGCGAAAGAAAAGACCACCATCTAACATCATCCAATGTTACGAGGATTCGGAAATGTTTAGGAAATTCATACACCGCCGGGAATAATACACAGCAATAGGAAAATATAATTATCATTTAGAAATATTTGAGAGTTGGCTGAGGTTGTACGCGGTCGTTTATTATCATCATTGTCGACATTCTCCTCCTCCACTTCCTCCTCCTCCTCATCATCATCGTCTTATTATTATTATTATTAGTAGTAGTAGTAGTAGTAGTAGTAGCAGCAGTAGCAGCAGCAGTAGCAGCAGCAGTAGC
>NC_068999.1:37999369-38003268 GCF_001194135.2 Octopus bimaculoides | reverse complement strand
TATATATATATGGGAGGAGTGTGTGTGTGTGTGTGTGTGTGTGTGTTTGTGTGTGTACATAAAATTAACAGAATGAGATAAAAATCCAATGCTGTGAAAGATTTCAGAACATTTATAAAGAGAATGTCTTACAGTTGTTTCCGGGATATTTTATATATTGCTTCATCGGAGACGGTGTGAGAAAATGAGCGTCTCAAAGGTCACTGATGGGTTTTAACTTCTAATAACGTCTTTAACTTTATAAATAAATGCATGAAATTTTAATGCAATATAAAAGACATAATGGGAAATTAATATACAGAAGTTAAATTGAAAAATGACATCGTGAAGGCCAGTTGACATTACTGTGGCGGGAGATTATGCTCTCTTCAAACAACTGCTGTAGCATCTGCGTTGTTTCTATTGCGGTATGTGCAGTTTCCTCATCTTGCTGGAATCATGAGTGACGTCTACTTTGAATGACCTTCACGTCCCCCAGACTTGACTAGCCAGGAATTTTTCTTGTGGGGATACCTGAAAGAGAAAGTTTACGTCAATAAACCGGAGACCCCGGTGCAACTGAAGGAGAACATCAATAGAGAAATCAGAGCCGTGTTGTCTGAAACTCTTGAGGGTGCAAGTTCTGGAAAGAGCACGGGTGTGCGAATCCGAAAATAGCTGCCATTTAAGCGATATCATTTTTCATATACGATGCAGTAGTGTTACAAAATTTGACTTCTGCGTATTAATTTCTATTATTTCCTTTATATTGTATCAAACTTCCAAGCATTTATTTATTAAGTTAAAGAGGTTATTAAAAATTAAAACCCATCAGTGACCTTTGGGTCACTCTGTATACATACATGCAATAGTAGAGGATAAAACTGTTTTACTAAATTTTATTAGTGGCCAGCATATAAAATGAAAGCAACAACAGCAATAATGTGGTAGATGTCGTGATAGGAGAAACGAGACATAGCGGAACTATTCTGTCTTTCTGAGAACATACTTGGATTATTATGATATCCTTACACTCATCAAGTAGATCCTACTAATAGCGGAAACCTCTCCAGCCAACAATTGTACCGTTACATCTTAACAGTGATGCTAGAAACAGCAACCAGCTCTAACGCAACCAGCTCTAACGCAACCAGCATCAAAACGTCTTATGAAATAGAAGCAAAGTGGTTAATCTATTATCGGGTTTAATGTGACTGGGAGAATTAACACATTGAAGGCTGCAGCTACAGTTCTGCATATTTAGTGCAACAATTCAAGCTGCTCACAATACTGCAAGCTGCACATGCTAAACCTCAAATAGCTGATCCCCGTCTATTCTGATGAATAATGAAACAACACCATCAAATCTTATGCATTCGAGTATTTAGAATCCAAATGTTCATCGTTACACTCTCTCAACTACAATAAGGTTTTGTTTCTTTCTTCTAGCTCAATATCTCGGTTGTACATTCTTCTAAACCAACCAAATATTTCTGCCATTCTCCAGAAACCTCCAGACGCCATCGGTTGTTTGACTGTCACCCGCATTTTATAGGCTTCATGTATCCCACACCTTTCTCGCCACTCATAGCTACTCATGGTCCAGAGATTCCAAGATCTCTTAATTTCGTTCCTTCTACCGCTCACCAAGTCATTACCAACCTATCATCGTCGCCTTCGCACTCATCACAGGAAATGATGACCTAATCAATGTCATCCATTCGACATTCATACCACTCGTCACATTCATTACATTCCCATCAATCCCATCATCCTTCAGGTCAACTAATTGGACCTTGTAACTCCAATAGTTTTTCTTTTGTTTTTTGTTCTTTTTGTTTTACTTATTATACCTGGGTGTAAATATGCTTCACTACATCATCTCTCATCCGTAATATCTATAATACACACACACATACATAAATGCATACACACTCACACCACACGCACACACATGCATACCGATATATGTATGTAAACAAATCCCTCTCTTTATTAATATATATATATATGTGTGTGCGTGTGTGTGTGTGTGTGTGTGTATGTATGAATATATATATATACATATATATAATAAAGAGGTAAATATGGTGATAACTAAATATAAATATATAAATGCACACACACACACACACACACACACACACTCACACTCCTATACATATGCGAGTGTGTGAGTGTATAAGGGTGTCTGTAATACGAATTCAGTTAGTTACCGCGCTGGGTTAAACGCGTACCAACATTTCGTCCGTCTTTACGTTCTGAGTTCAAATTCCGCCATGGTCGACTTTGCTTTTCATCGTTTCGGAGTCGATAAATTAAGTACCAGTCGGATACTGAGGTTGATGTAATCGTCTAACCCCAGCTACCGAAATTGCTGGCCTTGTGCCAAAATTTGAAATCAATTTTATTACAGTTGGATGACCACCACGTCTTACTTCATATACGGATTTTAATTGACTAAATACTGAACGATTCAATTACATCCTGATACTGATTTTAATTGTCCCCGAATCTTGAACATCTTAATGATTCCCGAAATATGATGTGTAGCTGAAATAACGAGGCACGTGACCGAAATAAGTGAATGCCGTCTTGTTTGACATTCTGTAGCATTTCGGCAAGCAAGTGCTCTGAAGTGCTCTTAATAGTCTAATAGCCAAGATGTAAAATATGACGATATAACGCTATAACGACGTTGTGTTTTTATGAGACATATTCAGAATATTCTCACTAATTGGACATAGAACAGCTGCTCACGATCATCTTGAAATCAGTAAACTATATTAAATAAATGAAATTTACTCTTTCATGAATTCGCATCATAAATAGGTTTCCTCCCGCAAGGATCTGCCAGATATGATTTATTGCAACAAACTAAATTTCATTTGACTCTACTGCCAAACATTCTAACGGCGTATTCACAAGTTCAGATATAATTAATGACATAATGAACAAGGAATTAATATATTTTTTTTAATGAAAATATATTCTAGAAAGATAGAAATATAAATCAAATCGTTTTTCTCTTACAACACTAACAGTCAAAATAAACCTCAGATATTATATAGAGTGTTTTATTATTATACGGTGTGCTGGAGGGAATGTAAATATATCAAGTTTAATTACAAATTAATAAATCATTTAAAATAAATTGTCGCGGCTGAAATCAGTTCGGTTTTCACCGATTATAACTAATATGATCAAAATCATTGCACCTCGTCTTTATTTTTCATCAGTGATTAGTGCCAATTTCCTTTTCGTATATATATATATATGTGTGTGTGTGTGTGTGTATGTGTGCGTATAAAGATATATACATATATACCGTATTTTCCGGTGTATAAGCCGATATTTTTTACCTGGGAAATTTAGTGTGCGGCATGGAGAAAGGTGCGCCTAACGTGTGCATTTTTTATCAGTCTCAAGAGGAAAATAATTTGTGTACGGAAACCGAATGATTCCACTGATTTTTTCAGAGGAAAGTTCGGTCAGTGAACAACCTGAAAGACTACTGCTACAGTACTTTGGTGCCCTGAAGAAAACAAGCACATTTGTTATTTGTTATTTTCAATCTAATAAAGACTTTCATATTGACGAAATGTGTTTAGTAAGATAAAATCATAACAATAACAACACATCTCATAGTTGTAAAATAAGGCATTTTGAAACTACATAAACGTCAATAACAAAAAAAGCTAGTTGCGGACACGTAGATCAATAGGACTTTTAAACACCGGTACGCTTTATGTGTGGACAAAACCAATATTTTTCATCAAATTCGACCCTGCGGCTTAAAAACCGATGCAATTCACTGATAACTCCAAAAGTTTTTTTTTTAATTCATACTCTTTTTATTTCCTCGTGTTCCTTTCTGTTGAAGTGTGTAGGCTCGAAACGTAAAAAGACTTTCTCACTTT
>NC_068999.1:37998468-37999174 GCF_001194135.2 Octopus bimaculoides | reverse complement strand
TAAAGATTGCAAAACATGTTTATCATACAAAGCGTGAAATCAGTTGGTACTGAAATATGTATTACTTATCTTTATGTATTCCAATCAGAGGTAAGCTTATTTCTGAAATGTTAATTGCATTGCTCGTGTGTATGTTTATCGTACATTTTATGGATTTTTTGGAGCTTTGGCTTTGATTTTACCTAATCTTAAATTACACACACACACACGCACACACACACACACACACACACACACACACACACATATATATATATACAGAGAGAGAGAGAGAGAGAGAGAAATGTTCTTTTATTTTTATATTTGTTTCACTCATTTGACTGCGGCCATGCTAGAGCAACCCCTTTAGTCGAACAAATCGACCGCAGGATTTATTCTTTGTAAGCCTAGTACTTATTGGATCAGTGTCTTATGCCGAGCCGCTAAGTTATGGGACGTAAACACACCAACATCGGTTATTAATCAGGATAATAAGAAAAATAGGCCAAGGAAAACTATTTGTCCCCCCCCCCTTTATTTTTCCTTAATATAAAACAGTCATATTGATGTAGTGGTTTACATTACTTACATGCGCGCGTACACACGAGACATACATACACGCACACGGAGTGAGGGAGTGAGAGATAAGGCAGAGGTAGAGAGAATGAGAATGAGAAGGAAAGAGAAAGAAATCGAAACACAACAGGATCTAGAGATACAGATATGT
>NC_068999.1:37996962-37997443 GCF_001194135.2 Octopus bimaculoides | reverse complement strand
ATATATATATATATATATATATATATATATACGACGGGCTTTTTTCAGTTTCCGTCTACCAAATCCACTCACAAGGCTTTGGTCGGCCAGAGTCCTTAGTAGAAGACACTTGCCCAAGATGCCATGCAGTGGGTATGAGCACGGAACCATGTGGTTGGTAAGCAAGCTACTTATTACACACACAGTCCTGTGCCTATGTATATGTATGTACGTATATATATGTTCATTGACTTCAAATATATGCAGCACACACACGTTTTATATGTATAACACAAGCTGGAGAAATGCGAAACTGCATATATCAATGCAACTTTTGTCATGGCCAACGAATCTTGTTTTCTGTACTCTGGTTATTATTATTTTCTTGTCTACGTTTTGTTGGAATGTCCTGTACCCAGATATGCACCTATATACACAGGTAGACGTAGGTATGCACATACCTGTACGTATATATGCATATACTCATTTATTATTGTTTTAT
>NC_068999.1:37993514-37996078 GCF_001194135.2 Octopus bimaculoides | reverse complement strand
ATTTTCTTTTTACTGCAAGTAACATAGCAGACAATTCGTTGTTACTGTATGGTAACTGAATTACATAGTTTTTTTTTTATACAGATCAACAGGTATAAATATATGCATACTAACGTATATTTATCTGATATTTTATCGACCTCTTTACTTTCTTAACATCACTCTCGCTCTTCATTTGTCATTTACTCTGACTCTCTCTCTTTCCTCCTCGCTTTCTCTATACACTCGCAGACACACATACACACACACACACACACACATACACATACATACATACATACATACATACATACATGCTGAGATCCCCTTCGGTCATGACTGACCATGGGATTGCACCTAGAAAGTTACCCTCCCAGGCACAAGTCCGGGCAAGGTTGTTTATGGAAGACCAGCAGTTGCCCATGCATACCGCCCTCCCCTCTCCATGCCACCGATGTAATCAAAGGGAAAGACAAGGGCCGACAGATTTTGGTCCCTGTGACGTCACAACTCATTTCTACAGCTGAGTAAACTGGAATAAAGTGTTTTGCTCAAGAACACAACACGCAGCCCGGTCCGGGATTCGAACTCATAACCTCGCGATATTAAGCTCGACGCTCTAACCACTGAGCCATGCGCCTTTATACATATATATATACATACATACATACATACATACATTCATACATACATATATACATATATAGATAGATAGATAGATATACAAGGTATATATATGTATAGATGTATATGTATATATGTATATATATGCGTATATATGTGTTGCAGTATGTTGTGTTTTTGTCACTATACCTAGTGTTTAGCCAAAAGGAACCGATTGAATAAATAGCAGATCCTAAAAATTTATTGATGATGGTTTGTTATACTAAAGCCAACCCTTCAAGGCTGACTCCAGCATGGCCACAATCCAAGGAACAAAAGTTAAATATAAAACACTTTACACTGTAAATTTCAAATGATCGTTTTGGTTTTTTTAATTTCATTTTATTTGAGTTTTTTTTTGTATTTTCTTTTTTTCTTTTTATTTTCTTTGTGTTTTTTTTTTATTTTCTGTTCTGCGACTGAACTGTTCCCTACGTCTTGTGCCGAAAAAGTCTGTTGGTCATTATAGAAATCTTATGGTTGGTATGAGCGACGACGTTTTTGATGAAACTCTAGACGTCAGTGAGATTGATCTAGCTGGTCTGCTTTGGAGGACTTGTGGGCCCAGTACTGCCAGAGATAATTTCTAGAAATCTCTTAACTGGTAGTGCTACCAAAAGTCACTGACGGCGGGAGATAATGTCTACAAGCACAAAAATGCTACCAAACAGGATTTATCCGAGATGCACGCAGAGCACCTGCACAGCGTCCGAGTACTACAGACTTGTTGAGTTATGTCGAACTTCTGTTATCGCATGTGGGACAAAACCGACTAGCCACCAAATCTATCGTGAGGACCGCCCCAACACCTACTTTTAACAAAACAGGGCAAGTGATGTAGATCTGTCATGTAGCTATCGTCAATGACGTTGTGTGATGGGTGAGACTGAAAGGATTGAAGAAAAACACGTTCGTCAACGACGATTTTAATTGCCACGGGGAAAGGAAAGTGAGGAGAGGGAGAGAGAGAGAGAGGGGGGAGGAGAGAAGCGCTACTTCCGAATGAATTTGGGAAAATACGAGTGACTGTGGCAAAAATGGGTAGAATGAATGACATTTCTCTGAGCTGTAGGCTAGAGAACAACAGGTGGACAAAGGCTCGTCTTTTGTTGGTCAGGTTAATCCTGGATCTGTGGAGTTCCTTGATTGGCCCCTAATTTGAGTTTCTCCTCTCTCAGGAGGACGGCATCACTCATACTTGGTATATTATGAATACGTTTATCGCATTTCACTGTATTTTCCATTTCGAATTTCTTTACTGCCCACACGGAGCTACACACAGAGGGGACAAACAAGGACAGACAAACGGATTAAGTCGATTATACCGACGCCAGTGCGTAACTGGTACTTATTTAATCGAACCCGAAAGGATGAGTGGCAAAGTCGACCTCGACGGAATTTGAACTCAGAACGTAGCGGCAGACGAAATACCGCTAAGCATTTCGCCCGGCGTTCTAACGTCTCTGCCAGCTCGCTGCCTTCTTTCTCTTCATCTTTTTATATTAATTGCCGCACCAATTGTGGTCGGCCCTTGGGATGTCTCCCTTGCTTATGGCCCGCTGGCTAAGGTGTTGAACTAGCAGAATCGTTAGCGCGCAGGACCAAAATGCTTAGCAGCATTTCGTCCGTCTTCACGTTCTGAGTTCAAATTCTGTCGCAGTCGACTTTGCCTTTCATCTATTGGGGAACAATAAACTAAGTACCAGTTGAGCACTGGGGTTGATGAAATTGACTTGACCTACCCACCAACTTTCAGGCCTTGTGCCTAGAGCAGAAAAGAAATTATTATTATTATTATTATTATTATTATTATTATTATTATTATTATTATTAGTAGTAGTAGTAGTAGTAGTAGTAGTAGTAGTAGTAGTAGTAGTAGTAGTAGTAGTATAATTATAGTCTATTGTTTTTAGTGTGTGAAT
>NC_068999.1:37991248-37992139 GCF_001194135.2 Octopus bimaculoides | reverse complement strand
TGTGTGTGTGTGTGTGTGTGTGTGTGTGTGTGTGTGTGTGTGTGTGTGTGTGTGTGTATGTGTGTGTGTGTGCGTGTGTAGCGGAAGCAAATCCTGATCTCAAAGATGGTGAACTCGTCACGAAGTCGTGTGGAGAGTTCTTTGTAGCGTGACGACTATCGTTAGGTGGTGTCACGACGTAAGGCCGGATTGACGTGTTCTGAAATCTCCACCGCCATTGGTTGATTCCCACCAATCACAGCAATTGTTCAGAGGCAGTGAAGTAACTAATTACAAAGTAAAATAGCGTTCATAATTACAACAACAATAGCTATTTTGAATTATCTTTCGTGTATTAATTAGCATTAATGAAATTACATTATTAATATTTGATGTAATTATAACGAGAGTGCATCTAAAGCAATCGAATCCCTTGCGGGGGTCAAGGCAATTTTGGTTGTTGTTGTTGTTGTTAATACGGTTAATGTTGTTGTTGTTGATGTTGTTAATATTGCTGCCGTTGTAGCTGTTCCTATTTACCTTCTCGTTTTTATTGTTGCATTTGGTGCTGTTGTTGTTGTTGTTGCTTTTCCTGCTGCTGCTTACGCCTAGTTCATGTCTCATCTAGATGATCTATGATCAATGGCCTTCTACCCACGACCTTTCACAATTGTACATTCAATTCAAATTGTGTCTGGTAGGGGCACGTGAGTCGGTTGAGTCAGCTTCTTAGTAAAATAATCGATGTTGTATAGTTATCTTAATAATGCCGCATACAGCACGGAAACAAGAATGTTATGATGCCATAGAATGTATGGTGTATCATATATGTGTGTGTGTGTGTGTGTGTGTCTAATGTGTGTGATGTGTCATATATATATATATATATATATATATATATATATATATATA
>NC_068999.1:37987552-37989663 GCF_001194135.2 Octopus bimaculoides | reverse complement strand
TGGTTGGTAAGCAAGCTACACACACAGAGAGAAAGAGAAAGAGAAGAGTTAAGGAATGGAGTAGATAAAAACCGGGCTGCATATGTTTCATAAATATCCAAGCGAGGTTTATACCGCAGGGTACAGGTCAGGCCAAGTATATCTTGATTATTTTTAATCCGAGTATTCTCTGCCTGAAGAGTAACCCGCGGTATACCCCTCGCCTGTTAATTTCTTGGATGAGTCATGAGTCATCCTTTAGTTTATTTCTAACGACCGGCCGAGTATACGTGTGGAGACAGCCAAAAGAAGCATTTGACCTAGACTGCCTTCTTCCAACTGATAAACATGGAGGAGGGTCTGTGATGATCTGAAGGGCTACATCTTGGAAATCCAAGGGCCCAATTGTTTCCCTTTGTGGCAGAATTAATAGTCAAGACTCTTTAAGAATTTTATCTGATCAAATTCATCCTATGGTTGCGGAACTGTTTCCGGAGGGAGACACAACCTTTCAGGATGATAATGCACCAATTCACACAGCTAAAGTTGTTACCAAATGGCACGAGGAAGGTTCTAGTGAAGTTGAAAATCTTATCTGGCCACCACAGTCCTCAGATCTCGATATTATTGAACATTTATGGTGCATTTTAGAAAAACAAGTAAGGAGTCGATATCCTCCACCATCACCACTACAAGAACTGGAGACTGTTTTAGCTGAAGAATAGACAACTATTCAAAATTTGCACGAGTCCATACCTCGTAGAATTCAAGCTGTAATTACTGCCAAAGGTTGTCCTACCCTGTATAAAAATAAATTTGAAATTTTAACGTGTTTCCATAATTTTGTCCAGCCCCTGTATATTTAAATACTTGCACAAAGCAAAAATATACATGTATATAAAAAAACATGCAAAATACACACACTCACACACATATGTTTATACACACACACATATGTTTATACACACACACACACACACACACACACACACACACACACACACACACACACACACACACACACACACACACACACACACACACACACACAAGCAAACACAAGCAAATACATACATCAATCAGCAACGTCTGACCTTTATGAAAATTACGACCTAAATACGAAATAGCGCTGTCACCACCATCAACACATTGCAGTTCTTCACTGTCTTTTCACATTTATGAAATGGTTTCGCCTTCAGCGAACCCTCCCACCTTACCCCCTGCTGATTTGTAGTGATGAGGCATTAACGAAACCACTAACTTGCTTAGGAACGAATGGATACACACCTACACATTTCAGTCACACACACATGCTAATACCGGTGTAAACGCTCACACACGAACACATACACTCTCTTGGTTGTGCATGCGTGTGTTTTTCATATATTGAACTGTAATGACTTATAATAAGGTCATATAAGGCACTTTTATGTTTTCATGCGACAAATCAGAGACGCCCATTCATGATATGTGCGTTTGTACATATATATATGCATATATGTATGTATGTATGTATGTATGTATTTACGTACGTGCGCAATATTATGAGGTGGGGGCGTCTCTGATTTGTCGCATATATACATACATATGTATATGTAATATATATATATATATATATATATTATATGTGTGAGTGTATACACACGCACAATATGAGACCCTTTTGCGGGGTTGCGGGGAAAAGGGATAGCGGTTATGGCTTTTCCCAGTCGAGGTTGGTAGTAGGGGAGTCCCTGCTCAAAAAGAGCGAAGGGTGGCTGTGCACGGGATGAGTGAGGCAGCTGAAAGAGACATTTATTGCGTTTGGAGCAAGAGAGAGGAATTAAGCCGGACGCCAGGAGATGGGGAGGAGCAGTGTTTGGCCACCTCTGCTGATCCGCGGAAGGGAAGGTTGTAGGGTTCAGGTTTGAAACACCCGAGGAACGTTGGATATCATCTAATGTCATCAGTTCCTCCTCGCCAAGGCTCCATTCACTTTGGCGAGTGGAAAAAGCACCTCATTCTAAGTGTTATTAACATTTCGATAAATAGTTAGATAGATAGATATCTTTTTATTATAGCCACACAGGGCTAAATACAGAAAATGGACAAATTACAAAGTAGAGCTTTTCTTGGGGGGGGGGATAATTTCG
>NC_068999.1:37982244-37984995 GCF_001194135.2 Octopus bimaculoides | reverse complement strand
AATCAACAGCGAACGAGAAGCAGTTGAGTGAGAGGGAAAGTTCGGCCAGACGAACGAGTGTGGATGTGTCGTGTTGGGGGTTGGGTCGAAGGTCAAGGAAATGCTGGAGTGCACGCAGCCCCTCATGGTGAGGGATCACCGTGTAAAGGCTCTGGATGTCGAGAGTGAAGAGAAGTTTAGAGGGGCCAGGAGGGAAGGAGAAAGAGTTGAACAAACGAAGCGCGTGGTTGGTGAGAGGATGTGAGAGGGGAGAGAACCACTAGGGATGGGGCGGGGGCAAGGACACGGTCAAGATATCTGGAGATGAGTTCGGTGGAGAAGTTGCAGGCGGAGACGATGTGGCGGCCAGGGTTGTTAGGTTTGTGGATTTGGGAGAGGAAGTAAATAGTGGGGATGCGAGAGGTGCGAACTTTACAGAGAAGAGAGAGAGGATTTAAAACGAATCGTAGGCTAGACAGATAACCTTGAATCAAAAGCTTTATATACATCGTAATAGTATATCAGAATGCATAGTTAATGGGCCCCTGATAATATAGGTATGACTGTGTGTTAGGCTGCCAAGCAGTGAATAATATTATATATGTTAATCTAGAATACAGCCAAAAACAACTGTACACCAGTGGTCGCAATGTAAAGCGTGTTGAGTGTGCGGCCTCTACAGGGCGACTATTTTGAGACGGGAGATGGGGCAAATATATATTGAAGGATGCTGCAGTGAAGGAACAGACACTGCCCAATTTAACTGCTTCACAGGGTGTACAAAAATCCACACTATACTAATCCTCTGCTGTCCTATCCTGCAGGAACCGTCACAAACTGGTATATGAGAAAGTACACATTCAAGAACCATAACTAAATCTTCTGTAAGATGGAATGAAGACGGATTATCTTTGCTTTGTTCAAAAACGATCCATCAATGTCTGCGACTGCTTATATTGTGAAAGATATAAATGGCAGTTTGTTGTACCCGTCTTTCTTTAAAACATAACACGTTTGTATATCTAGACAGAAATAAATTCATATTTGTTGGATGTCTAAAGAAAAACAAAATATTATATCAAATTATATTTGGATCATTTCGCACAATTTTGACATTTTCCCATGCGTTCTTATATATTAGGTTATTGCTACTTCTTTCTTTCTTTCTTTCTTCGCATCTTTATTATTTCTTTATTCCAGTCGTTCTGTGTTTGTTCGCTTGTTTCATTATTTCTTACCATTCTTTCATTATGTATTTAGTTGGCAAAGAGATAAGCGACCAGCCTCTAGTTTCATACTCCATAATCAACGCGGTTAACTTACTGAACAATGAACTTCTTGTCGGAGTTATTCGCTTTGGGTGTATATATATTTCCCACTGGATTCCTTATCTTTCTTTCGTTGCAGGATTTCTTATCTTTCGTTACAGGATTTCTTGATGAAAACAAACTACAAAAACAACAGAAACAGCAAGAGAAACAAGAACACCGTGGCTTAAAAATTATCATTCCTGCTTTCTAATAATAATAAGGAGGATTTTCTAACAAGCTGCTCTGCCAATACTGTCGCCAACATACAGGCCTTAATAATGATGATAATAATAATAATAATAATAATAATAATAATAATAATAATAATAATAATAATAATAATAATAATAATAATAATAATGATAATAATAATAATAATAATGATAATAATAATAATAATAATAATAATAATAATAATAATAATAATAATAATAATAATAATAATAATGATGATGATGATGATAATAATAATCATGAGACGACGTAAGCTTATCAGGACAGAAGGCATAGGTTTGCCAAGTGGTGAGATGATGAAGGCAATTCAACCTCAGTCCAGCTATAAACACCTGGGAATACCTGAGGCAGATGGAATTAAACACCATGACATGAAGGAAAATGCAAAAAGAGAGTACCTGCGGCGAGTGAGAAAAATATTGACTTCAAAACTGAATGCCAGAGACTTAATTTGGGGAATAATCTCGTGCGCAGTCGCAATAGTTCGGTATGTCGCTGGAATCCTGAAGTGGACAGACGCGAAACTAAAGGAGGTGGACAAGAAGTCAAGAAAGCTTCGAACGGTGCATGGAGCCCATCGTCCACGTGCAAACACTGGTCGCCGATACATGAAGGGAGCAAATGGAGAAAGGGGACTGGATGAGGACACAAAATTAGAGCAGAAGAAAACAACATAGTATGGTATGTGCAAAATGCCACAGAACCTGTTGTACCTGTATTTCAAAGGGCCAGTTTTGTCACACTTTGTGCCACACTAATTTTCCCCAGAACTACGTTAAGGTTTCACGTGTGTGTGGAGTGCTTAACCACTTGCACGTTAATTTCACGAGCATGATGTTCCGTTGATCGGGTCAACTGGAACTCTCGTCATCGTAACCGACAGAGTGCAACGACATACATACGTACATGTATGTATGTGCGTGTCATTTTGTTTTTGTCCCACCACCACCGATTGATAACCGGTGTTGACGTGTTTACGTCCCTGAAACTTAGCGATTCAGAAAAAGAGGCCAATGGAATAAGTGACAGGCTTCAAATAAAAACTGGAGTCGATTTCTATAAATGAAACCCTTCATAGTTGTGCTTCAGCATGGCCGAAGTCCAGTAAGTGAAATAGGTACAATACAAAAGATAAATGCATAATTATAAATCACTCAATACAATGTATTGAGTACTCTGCCCGTGAAGCCTCTTGCAATATATATATATATATATATATATATATATA
>NC_068999.1:37979126-37982144 GCF_001194135.2 Octopus bimaculoides | reverse complement strand
TTAGAATACATTCTATAGCTTTATTAATTGGATTAAAATCATCATTTCTTTTTCTATACGAAAACGACGAAGCTTATTTATCCGTTATATTAATGTTTTGCGATTAAATAAATCCACTCTCTCCAAGCAGCGGATTCTTATTTACTGGTTTTTATTAATTTTTCTTAGGCCTCAGTTTTCATTAAATAAATTCGAAAATACTATTCATAATGGAATAAAGTGTTGCTTTCAGTTTTGCGTATGGTGTATCTGATGATTTTATTTTTACTTATCTGCTTACGTTTTCTTTACCTTTTTTTTTTTTGTCTTTGTTAGAAAAATATCAGAAAGTTGAGAAAAAGTGTGCTACATGTCGGAAATCCTGCAATTCTTCCCCACCCCCCACAAAAAAAAACGATAAACCAAAAATATATAAATAAATTTTAGTAAGATTTAAATGTAATTTTGACAAAATGTTGCAAAAAAGAATATGGATTCTGATCAATGGCTTACTTGTTTTGTGTTGACAATACAATGTAAAGTGTATTGAATATGTAGTGCAGTGCGTGCGTCTGTGAACACTGACGTTGAAATAAGGAGAAATCTCTATGAACGAAAAATACAGATGATGACCAGATATTAAGGAATTGTAGCCCTTCTAATTTGCATTGTGTTGTGTATAAAATAATATATAATGTTTAATTAATGACGAACCAATGATAGAAGAATTATGCTAATGAAGATATCCACTGGGGTAATAACTTACGTTCTCATTGCTTTATATCAGAGTTCAATATTTTAAGCTATCGATTGGAGAAGAAAATCAGGTACATCAACATTGAGTAGCGCTCAACAAATTCCCAGTTGATCCGGTAGGTATAACCCACGCACGTCTTTTATACATCAAAAGCATAGACGTGATCTAACTCAGTTAAGGAGCTCACATTCTATCTGCCTGGTCTCCGGTTCAATCCTATTGCATGTTCTCCTGGTTAAGTATCAACCACTATAGCCCTAGCGCAACCAATGTGTTGTGAGTGAATTTCTTAGACGTGGAAACCTTTAACTTAGCGGTTGAGCAAAAGTTGGTCGATTGAATAAGTACCAGACTTAAAGAAAATAAGTATTGGGATCGAATTGTTCGATTAAAGGCGCTGCCCTAGCATGGCCTCTGTTCAGTGGCTGAAACAAGTAAAATATTTACAAAAAAAAAAGACATCGAAAAAACACACTCGTTGACATTATCATATATAATCTTGCTCAGAATTTTATGTTCGAAACTGGGTGCAGAATAATGCCGTTGATGAGAGTAAGGATCTTTTCTCTTTTGTACACAACACATTTTCAAAGAGATAAGCTTTATAAGAATGTCACTTGAGAATTAAAGTGCCGAATTCGTGCACACAACATAGATTAAAAGATATAGAAGTCACAAAGGTCTCCGGTGATTATCTCGTACACATATCTATTCGCTCTCTCTCTCTCTCTCTCTCTCTCTCTCTCTCTCTCTCTCTCTCTCTTCTTGCTCCTCTCCCTCCTCCGCCTTTTTGTGATACACACATTAAACAACATTGTATATCTAACCGTTTAAATATTATAGAACATTTTCATGGAGCAAGTATACAGGACAGCTGAGACAAGGTTATTGATTCCCTGCAATATTTTCATCATTCTACAGTAAATAGACATATATTTATAGAAGTAATATAGACTTATACGTTATCAATCTTCATGAATTCATATGTTCACCGGCCATCTTAAATACATGTAGACATCAATCTTGTTAGAAAAGAAAACAAATAAGAGCATAAAAATGAAATTAAAATCGAGTTAAACGTATGGAGAACATGAAGCTCTATATTTATATTCTATCTTTCTCGCCCAATCTTTGCCTTGCTTTTAGCTCTCTTTCTCTCTCTCTCCCACTCTCTCTCTCTCTCTCTCTTTCTCTCTCTTTCTCTCTCTCTCTCTCTCTCTCTCTCTTACTGTTCCCCTTTCTTTTTCTTTCGATCACTCAGTCTCACACCTGCTTGTATCATTATATTCTTTCTATTTCTGTTTCTCTCTCTCTTTCTTTATCTCCCTCTCTCTCTTTATCTTCTAAGATTCAAAAATATTCACCCCTCTGTCTCTCCCTTCCCCTCTGTATATACGTTCATATTATTACAGGAGCAACAGAATACGTGCCAACCAGCCTGGAACAAAGTATGGCTGGATTTTGTTTACTAGGGAGAGAATGCATTTCCTTTTTCATAACCTTAAAATGGCCGCAATATCTGCGACATTTTAAATCTGCAAGACTTCTTTAAGATTTAAATGCTAACGAATAAAGTAAGACAGGCGATTTCTTTCACAACCTTGCTACCAAGCAGTTGGTCAATCAAAATTAACTCCAAATTAAAAAAAGAGAAACGCTTACATAGATGAATACACAGGAAGCCCTTCATAAGCGAGAAGTTACAAGTCTATAATGGACAGCTGCTAGTCTTCTTCAGGAAATCTTGCCCAGGCCTGCTCGACCATCAGTGACCGATGGTGACCCTACATACAGTAACGTAACTACAGTACGTGACGCTCGGGTATCCTTTCAGTTAACCACCACATCCGTGTCGTGTCCTGATATTAAAAGCATTTTTCTATACAACCAATACAAGCTTATACAACAGATCTAACGGTGCTGCCCCCCCCCCCCCATGAGTGTGTTGCCTTGAGCGGACCGCCTCCCTTACAAATCCGCCTCTAACTACACCACTGGTTATATATGGATAATGAAATAATGCTGATGGAATGCTCACAACGGAATCTCCGTTGATCATAGTTCAATTATAGCCGATCTGCTGTTGAGTAGTACCAACAAGTGTTTAATTATGTTTTAATGAGAAATGAAAGAAACAAAAATGAATCCCTGTTTCAGCATTGTGAATGAGAAACTCCTTGGCTAAAGAATAAACTGTTACGTATGTGTTTCCATAAGAAAACTGTAAACGCTTATGCAAACGACCAATTATTTTTTTGGACGATAAATACTTTGAAATTTTC
>NC_068999.1:37977920-37979041 GCF_001194135.2 Octopus bimaculoides | reverse complement strand
AAATGCAATGAATGCCAATGAGGTGATCAAAGTTGTTGCCATTCCTTTGAGACATCGTTTATACATTCTTCTTTTTCATGAAGTTTTCTTGGTATTAGAAGCGTTCGGTGTGAGTGGGGAGGGGGGGATCACATGGGTATTCGTAATGGAATTAATACATTCTAATGAAGAAAGTCAAAAGAAAACAAAAGGAAACTCAAGAGGAATAACACCGTTTGAATCATTATTTCCAATGATTGGAAATAATGATTGCTGTGGATGGTCGATTAAGCAAACCGATTAGTTAACGGGAGTGGCGTGGGAGGTCAACTGTTTATAGTGTCTGATGATGATGATGATGATGCTGCTGCTGCTGCTACTGCTGTTGTACCCTCGCTTACGGCTACTGCATAGCTGCTGCTGCTGCTGCAACTACTTCTGCTGCCTAACCTGCCTCTACTTTTGCTGCTATTTCTACTGCTCCTTCTACTTTTCTTATTCGTTTAGCCACAGGTGAGCTTCGATCAAATAAATCAATGATCGAACGTTCTCCATCCATGACCATCCAGTCTTTTCATTCTACATGTTGTCTGCTAATTCATTTTGTTTCAGTTAGTGATGTGCAAATTTATGAACATTTCGATGGTAATTCTTGCAAGGTGAGCGAATGCGTAGAAGCTTAATCCGTTTCTTGCTCTCTTTTATTGATTAACCTCAATTTCAACCTTAATTGACTAAAAATGGGGCAACAACACGTTACAGGCGTGACTATAACACCTTTTGTTCGTAATATGCAGTGCATCAAAGGGAACAGTATCCGATATCCGATTGATAATTCTGTTTCAAGGAGGGTGATTTGGCTGCTGTTAATTATTACCTCTATTCCTTCCTTACTAGAGCAGCGTCCATCTGGAATATTGTCACTGTTCTTGCCTTTTCGGCATTTATTTATCTGCAACTGGTTAAACGAAACATTACCGGCATGAAGCACAACGGTCTCAGAGGAACTACAAGAGAAGTGGGCACAGTCTCTTTCTTCTGGCTCAGCCAGTGAAAAATGAATAATGAGAGAAACTTAATAAAAACAACAACAAGATACGAATTGAACAAAAACAGAGACTAAAACGCTAAATATGATTGTT
>NC_068999.1:37974411-37977773 GCF_001194135.2 Octopus bimaculoides | reverse complement strand
TCTGGCTCAGCCAGTGAAAAATGAATAATGAGAGAAACTTAATAAAAACAACGACAAGATACGAATTGAACAAAAACAGAGACTAAAACGCTAAATATGATTGTTGGAAAGGAGATACAAGAATAGGATTCGAGAATTGATTAGATTTAAGACAAAAACGAAACTAACAAATATTTCCCACCAGGAAATTCCGAAAACATGTAGAAAATCTGACAATAAATTTATTATACAAAAACGCTGATTCGGACTCCCAAACGTAGACAAAATAGAAAGCATAGGTACGTATGGGAAAAGTAGAGATCTTTCACAACACTTACAATTATGCCATCAATGTGAAATTTCGACGAGCGCGCGTGTGTATTCGTGTGTCTATATTATGGAGCATCAATTAAGATCGGAACATATAAACGTGAAGCACAACACATTAATGGCCACACGGTAAAGCACAGATCCACTGGTAGACGATGTAGGGTGTCGACTGGTGTTTGGTAAGCCGTAAATCCTTGAGTAGCAAAATCTGAAGAGAACTGCAGCATTGTGTAAAACGACAAACACCTGGATTATACGATATCGCTACAGTCGTTTCGTTAATAAATTTTATTGCATTGTACTATCCTAAAGGCTGGTATGTATGAAGTGTTAACGTTTCTGCCAGTTCACCAGCTTGCCACCAGGCTAATTGTTAGCGTTATGAAAACTTTCTACTTGTCCCATGTTTATCTCTTCTCTTTTGGCTACGACTAGGAAATCAGAAACAATGGACCACGAAAAGGGGACCGCGAAACCTTGAAGGTTTTTAATGAAATCAATGGAAAATATAAAATCTCTAAGTGTAAGAATGAAATAATTAGTACAATTATGCTTTTGATAGATCGAAAACAAATTATGCAATGAGTTTAAAGTATGAGAAAGTTCCTCGGATAGAATGTGAGCATGTGTTTCTTTACTCATAAAATTTATTGATAATATTATCCGAACATTTTAAGATGACAAAAATTTCAAAGCAGCAGAGATTGCAACCAAACCTGTCCGAAACAATAGTTTGCTCATGATATTAATTTCATTATCCATCTCTCTTTAGTACTGGATTTATCTTCCATAAATACAATTTTGAATTCATTGACCTGTTCTTATTACTCTGCGTTAATTAGATAGTTACTATTTAGATTATTTTATTAAACTTATATAATTCTTTTAGCGATTAGTTTTATTTTTATTTATTCCTTATCTAATTAATAAAAGAAAAGTGTAACTATAATAAGAGTGTTTGTAGTCATAGATAATCTATTTCCTGAAGGCGACCAGCGGTACTGGTTTGCTTTCCTATTAATTACGGAAGTCTTATTTCATGGTTCCTGAATTAACGTTTGAAATACGTAATTCTAAATTTCAATAATAATAATAACAATAATAATAATAATAATAATAATAATAATAATAATAATAATAATAATAATAATTATTATTATTATTATTATTATTATTATTATTATTATTATTATCATTATCATTATCATTATTATTATTATTATTATTATTATTATTATTATTATTATTATTATTATTATTATTATTATTATAACTAATTATCTATGCCTAATACACTCGTTTGTTTGATATTGCCCGAATCAATCATATTCTATTTCTCTTTAATAGTTGTTTTTTGTGACAGTATCACCATAGGTACCTCTACGATTTATTCTTTCATTTTATTTTTGATTTCTTTTCTTTTCCTTTATACTCTCTCTCTCTCTCTCTCTCTCTCTCTCTCTCTCTCTCTCTCCCTCTCTCTTCTACAGTTTCCCTAGAAATCGCGACTTTATACTAATTAGCAATATCTCTCCTAATTAACACTTGCGTACTATCTTCGGTAATCTTCTTCCATTATACTGGTTACATCCTCAAATATAGTTATTTAAACAATTTATTTAAAAGATAACGGTACAGTCAATAATTAAGGGAATCCCTTAAATTAATCTAATAAAGGAAGCTAATAAAATCGAATAGATTGTGTCTTTGTAAATACCTTCCGTAAATACCTTCAAAGGATTAAGTAAAACATCTAATATACGTTTGCTCTGCAGGGTGTTTCTAGGATCATTGAAATTTGAAAGAAGAACTGCCATTTGTCTTCCTTGATATTTTTTGCCTTTTTTATGCTAATCAGTAATATTTGGTGAACAATTCCTTATACGCGCGTTCTCTCCCTTTTCTGATGTCGACATTCTCTGACAACCTAATTGAACTATCTACAATTGTTCAATCTTCCATTAGCCTCTTACATTTCAATCTTCTTTCTTTCTTCTTTTTCTGATTGTTGGTTTTCTTCATCAGATTAGCAGATGCTGTTGGGCTACGCTGTCCAGTGGCACGTCCGTATATGGTCTTATGCAACACGATGCATCCTGAAGATTTGGACGATTCCGTGTTGTGTGTTGCAGTATCTTAAAAGATGTTGCACATCACACATACCACCCTGCACGATGTTACAATGCAATAAAGCTTCTTAATGAAACGATTGTAAGGAAACTGTAGAAACCATTCGGTTGATTTTATTGTTATATGTGTCTATGTGTGTGTATTTATGTATGCATAAATGCATATATCCATCCATACATAAACATACACCATATACATACGTACGCGCATACACGCTTATGTATGTTTATATAACCATATATTTGTGTTTGGTTAGAGAGAGACTAAGTTTGAGAGAGAGAGAGAGAGAGAGAGAGAGAGAGAGAAACGGAGAGAACGAGAAAGAGAAAAGGAAAAGGAGAGAGGGAGAGATTGCGTAAGAAAGAGAGAAGCACAGGAGACAGACAGAAAAATATCGAGATAGCTGAATAGACTGATATAATTCTACGCTGTGAAAGACTAGGATATTGCTGTACCAGTAGACATACACTCCACCTAAATACTACAGTCTGTAGTCCAACGGTTCAGCGACAGTCACGAAAACTTAAATCTCTCGTCTGTTTTGTTGTTCCAAACATTAACATCCAATTATGTACATTGACCAAACAGACACGCCATTGTATAAAACTGTGTTCTTAGCAAAACAGTTGTAAAGCGCGAGTGTGCACAAAATTATCTAAACTGTAGCAAAATTAACTGACATTCATAGTGGCTATTGTTGACCCAACTACCCTTAACATAATCAGTGAAGCATAAAAAAGACAAAAAAAAAAAAAAGAAACAAGCAGAAGGAGAAAAGTGGTGAAAAAACAAAGAAACTTTCAAAATGGTGGCGTGTTTGGTGCAGAGAAAAATGACCAGCTTTTAAACGGCAACAGTTATGAATAACATACAGCATATTCATTCATGCTTATCTATCTATCTATATATATATATATATATAT
>NC_068999.1:37971159-37973992 GCF_001194135.2 Octopus bimaculoides | reverse complement strand
ATAAATTGTAAATCCAAAACAAAAAAATAACAACAAAAAAATAACAAAAAATAACAAAAAAATAACAAAAAAAAAACAATATATATATATATATACAAAGAGAGAGAGAGAGAGAGAGGAGCAGGAGGAAGACAGGAGGGAGAGGGTAGAGAGAGAGAGATGATCTTACATCTCCATTGAGTCAATCTTTACTTGAGAGAATACAGTCAGCGAATGTTAAATTTGATGGTATCGAGTAGATGTGAACTTTGATTTTTTATGAATATACATATTTGCAAAGAAACTGAGAAACATTATTGCAGGGGCCATGTTGGCAGTGTTGTTTAGTTATATCGCCAAAAACCGTTTATTCATTTACAACATCAATCTCTCTAGTTGTTTTTGAGTTTGTGTGTATATCAATAATCTATGTTAATGCATGCATATATACATTCTACACAGAGACTCACACACACAGATGCATACACAAGTGCACAATCACAAACACATACACGCACACACATATATATGTACATATATATAATCTAGTGATTAAAAAACAAGAAATTAATCAATAAGTCTCATTTCTAGTGTTAATGTAGGGATAAAAATGAGGTCAATACTTAAAACGGATGAAAGAGAATTGAGGTGACAACTCGGATATTTTAAATAACTGAAATAGGAATTCTGCATAAGGGAAGGAGAATAGAACGTTTGTTTTCACAGTTGCAAATATTAATCCAATGTTTCTAAGGAGGTATGTTTTAGTCATATGAAACATCCTGAGTGAAATGATAGGATCACTTATTGAAGAAAACACATCACTGACTGCAAGTCTCAAAATATTAAAGGAAATACGAAATAAACATTTCTTAAATGTTTTCATTTCCCGAAGACCAGGATTTATGCAAGTAAATAAGTCTGAAGAACTGTCAACACTGTAGATCTGTACAGGGAAGAGGCAACAATTGATTACATCGCTATGAAAGAGATAAATGTAACATCAGCCTCTCATGAGGTGAACTTGAAGTTAGCAAAGGCTGTAATGGTTTCCTACCACCTTTAATTCATTTAAGAAATCTCTGGTAAAATCACTGCAGATATGTTTCTAAAGATTTTCTGCATGCGCCATGCTTCCGAGAGAGCTAAAAGGAAGCACCATAAGCCTCGAGCTTTTAAAATGTTCGAGAAGTGGATATGGGAGAAATTTCTGAAAAACCAGATAAACAGACATTACGGAAACAGCCTTAAATAATTGCCGCGCTGTTTACGTCCATCGCTTAGGAAAATCAGTCATGATGAAATGGCAATGGAAATGAAAGGACATAAGCAATAACATTAATGGTGATGCCCCAGCATGGCCACAGTAACTCACTGAAGTAAATAAAAGCAAGTGAAAGTAACTACATATATATATATATATATATATATATATATATATATATATATATATATATATGTATATATATATATGCACATATGCACACACACACACACACAAGTACACATTCAATAATTAGAAGATATATACAATTATAGTAATATCCAGCTATAGTCAGCAACAATTTTATTGTCGTGATCAATAAAACAATACTATTTCAAAATAAAATTTAACATTGCGATTTATGTATGCATTAAAGTGTCGAGTTTTATATATCTTTTCAATGGCTGCGTAAAAAATGAGTGTCAAGAGACTGTTGAAGAATGTAATTGATTGAGATTTAAATCTGATATCAGATCAGCTCCTTTACGTTAATCGGAAATATTATTAAATATATTAGATATATTAATCATTTTTAATTTACAATTATAAAATTTAAGAAAATTATTTTTCAAGAACTTTTCTATATTCCTTCATGACGCAGAAGACATATATGTACACATGCACACATACATACATTACACACACAGACACAGACACACACACACACACACACACACACACACACACACACACATACATATATATATGTGTGTATGTAAATATATATAAGCTATATTAAATCTCTGAGCGAGATATAAACAGTAACAGTACAGAACCGTAACATATAATTGCCATCTAAATGTGGCGTCCTATAAAGGACAGTCTAGCTGACGTTTATAGCCCTAGGAAGATATCTCTTCCAGCTGGCTAACGACAAATATTCTGTGTTCGATTAGTATTTGCGAGGGGAGGTCATGGCTCCTATCTCTAGACTTACTTGATACACACGGAATTGAGCTTCCGGGTGGTTACCCGTCCTCAGCCTGTGTTACTCCACTCGCAACAAAAACGCAACAAAAACTTATGAACTGTTCCATACTGTTAGCAGATTGACTTGGATGAAACAAGCGCCTGTTTTTCGTTGGCAAAAATCACCGGGAAACACAAGATGATCCACTGGGTTCCCTCAACCTCAGAGGCCTACAAAGAGTACCTTCTGGGAGTATTAAGAGAATGCAGTTAGAAATGCTGTTGCAAAAGCCAGAACACCTGGTCCACAATTGGTCCACACTGGTCCACAATTTCCTCTCTGTCAGCAATTACTTGACAGAGACGGGCATGAAAACTGTCCTTCACTTTCCCTACAGTCTCCAAGCTCAATGAGAACCCCACGATGGTCGTTTTAAAGACTTTGAGGCACTTATAACTGTCCTGCAATAATAAATTAATGACACAGTTCAGAAAATGCAGATTGTGACAAGAGTCCAGGCCGATTTCACGCTGGAGGAGATCCAGTCAGAGCAACAATAACTGCATTGGATTTAGAGAATCCTACTTTGAAGGAGATTAGAGCTTGGTACAACTTTGATATTAATGTCTTTCCCGGAAATGTCGGAAATGTGTTCTGTTACGCACCTTATATATATATAT
>NC_068999.1:37969683-37970624 GCF_001194135.2 Octopus bimaculoides | reverse complement strand
TATATATATATATACATATATATATGTGTGTGTGTGTATATATATGTGTGTGTGTGTATATATGTGTGTGTGCGCGTTTGTTTCCGTGCGTGTATGAATATATATATATATATATATATATATATATATATATCTTATATACAATACAAACACGCATACTGTCAGTCACATGAACCTATACATATTTACGTTTTGAGTGTAAATATAGAAGCAAAAGATATTAGCAAGTTTTTCCCAACCAATGTCTTTTAAACTATTATTTTACCTACCGTAGTTTACAGTCGTATTCTCTTCATGATACGCCATTATATCATTTCATACACAAGTGTGTAGATAGATAAGCAGGCATATCTATGTAGATATGTATTAACATGTATACGTACAACACAGTCCATGATAACTGACAGAAGACATAGAGTGATACAACCATTAGGCTAGGATGGTGTTGTCCACAATACTTCAGGCAATATGCTGCACTGCGTACTGTGTGGCCTGTGTATATCAACATATCAAAATATATGTAAACATACCAATATTAATTCCATAAAAGCCACTACAATCACACACACACGTGCACACGTGCACGCACGGAGATTCACAAACACACACACACGCACACACACATACATATATATATACATATATGCATATACAAATATATATTCAATAATAGATTTTATATATACATTGTTCTTCTATTTTTTTTTTTTGTTGTTATCCCCAAATTCGTTCATTCTTTCTGACTTCATACCCATTCTCATTCTCTCGTTCTTACCATCGTCTGTGCCATTCTTTTTCCTTTTTTCCTTTTCTATAATATTTCGTTTCTGTGTTTCATTAGGTATGTTTGAATACCGGAGACACTTTACTACATTGGGTGAAGTGCTAATATACAGAATAACGAAAAGAAGACACGAACAATATATATATATATATATATA
>NC_068999.1:37966755-37968846 GCF_001194135.2 Octopus bimaculoides | reverse complement strand
CGCACACACACACACACACACACACACACACACACACACACACACACACACACACATATCCTGAGACTGATAGATGCGTTGTAGATAGGTAGACGTAGATGTTCATGAGTATGGGAATATTTGTGTGTGCGTATGAATTCTAAAGCAACACGGAAATGCTTTTAGCACCGAATTTTACTGCGTACAAACAAAGACTGGAATAAAATTTTCGACATTTCCTTCGTTCAGCTTTTCTCCGAAACATCAACAGAGAAAACCAAGATAAGCGCAGAGTGGAAATCAACACATTGTTTATTTGTATTGTGCTTTATTCCTGCCATAATCAACACTACCACTATTGTTGTTATTATTATTACTGTTGTTATCAAAAGTAGTAGTAGTAGTAGTAGTAGTAGTAGTAGTAGTAGTAGTAGTAGTAGTAGTAGTGGTGGTGGTGGTGGTGGTGGTGATGGTGATGGTGGTGGTAATGGATGTGTCTTTATTTTAGTTGGTGTATTTTGTCTCGCGTTTCATTGCGAACAATATTTACAAGAATACAAAAATGTTGAACGCTGTTTCTAGCATTTCTGGAAACCAAGAAAGAATAGGAAGGATACAAAATACGGTCGTCGTAAATCAACGTTTTTTTTTGTTTTTTTTTATAGGCAACCATGAAATTCAAATGTTTAAGATTTGTTGTGTTTTGTTTTGAGTTTTAAAATTTTTAAGTGCTAGTAAAATCTAGAGAACAATAGACCTAGTGACGGAATACTAAAAAGGAGTATTCGACCTTTATGTACACGCCATGTGGTCTGCTTCAACTATACATATAAAATTGACATGGTCGATTCTTTCTTGTCTTGAGATAACACGGTCAAACGGTTGGGTGTAATTGCACGAAATATTACACAGATGTGTAGAATGAACCGGTGGTGATGCTGGGCCTTGTATCTTTTCATAGCTCCCATAGTTACCGAGATAATCTACTATAATAATACTCTTGTGTTTATGAATGAGAAAGGAAGGGGGTGATAGATGAATAAGGAAGGAAGTGGTGAGCGTTTCAACTCAGTGTGAATATATGCGTGTGTATGTAAAAGGGGCGTATGTGAATGTGTGTGTATGTGTGTATGTGTGTATGCTCGTGAATGTGTGTGTCTTTGTGTGTGTGTGTGAAGCTGCGATAGAAATAAAGATGTCCCCATTATGTCTTTCGTTAAAGAGTTTCCTCATTAGCAGCAGACTCAGAAGCATAGAATGGATAAAGACTCAGATAGATCTACACTCAGAACAATGACAACTTATATGCAGCATGAAACAATTGGTGCTCACAGCGATGAGAGGAACAAACTGTAGCACAGATCACGAGATATTCCGATCAAAGATAGCCATGACAGTTGTTGGCCTGAAACGGAATAATACCAGATCTCAGAAGAAATCAATTATTATCTACTCTAGACACAACTGGTACTTAATTTATGCGCATCTGGTACTTAATTTATCGACCTCGAAAGGATGAAAGGCAAAGTTTACCTCGGCGAAATTTGAACTCAGAATGTAAAGACAGACGAAATACCGCTAAGCATTTCCCTCCCCATGACATGCTAATTTTAGTGGATACTGTACCAGGCTAATAAAAGTCTTGACTCCTCTCTTTTGCTATGCACGTATTGTCACTTACGCTCTGAGTTCAATTCCTGTTGAGGACAACTTTGGTTATTGTTCTTTCGAGGTCGATAAAACAAGATACCAGTAACGTATTGAAGATGAGGTTGGTTATCGACTAGTTTTTCGTCCCGCAAAATTACTGGCCTTGCAACTGTACCAGAAGCCATTGTTAAAAATTTTTGTTCACTTTTATGAATGTTAAATGTGTATTCTAACATTAATATCGGCTTCAAATTTTGGTACACGGCCAGCAATTTCGGAGGGGCGTGGTAAATCGATTGCATCAACCTCAGTACAGAACTGGTATTTACTTCAATAATCATATTTAAGGTGTGTTTTGCATAATGAACTGTCGGAAATCTCCTCCTTCTCTTCACTCAGTTGAGTGTTTCTCACTTCTTAACACACACACACACACACACACACACACACACACACACACAC